>NC_135503.1:57703997-57816497 GCF_052857255.1 Amblyomma americanum | reverse complement strand
ACCTAACCTAACCTAACCTAACCTAACCTAACCTAACCTAACCTAACCTAACCTAACCTAACCTAACCTAACCTAACCTAACCTAACCTAACCTAACCTAACCTAACCTAACCTAACCTAACCTAACCTAACCTAACCTAACCTAACCTAACCTAACCTAACCTAACCTAACCTAACCTAACCTAACCTAACCTAACCTAACCTAACCTAACCTAACCTAACCTAACCTAACCTAACCTAACCTAACCTAACCTAACCTAACCTAACCTAACCTAACCTAACCTAACCTAACCTAACCTAACCTAACCTAACCTAACCTAACCTAACCTAACCTAACCTAACCTAACCTAACCTAACCTAACCTAACCTAACCTAACCTAACCTAACCTAACCTAACCTAACCTAACCTAACCTAACCTAACCTAACCTAACCTAACCTAACCTAACCTAACCTAACCTAACCTAACCTAACCTAACCTAACCTGGGCTGGGCTGGGCTGGGCTGGGCTGGGCTGGGCTGGGCTGGGCTGGGCTGGGCTGGGCTGGGCTGGGCTGGGCTGGGCTGGGCTGGGTAAGCATTGTTGAGCTTGTTTCTTTCAGATGTGGATGGCCTTGGCAGTGACCAGCTTGGCTCCCGCCAACTTTCTGATTACCGACGGCTCGAGAGGGCTGCTGCTAATGTTGTGTTTACACCTCACATGATGGCTGGTAAGTTGTTGCAGCACCACTCGATCAGTACATTTATGCATATAGGGAAAATAATAAGGTTTGATAATGGTTGTAGTGACTTTCACCTTCTAAGGACTGACTGTTGTGAAATGTGTTACTGTAGGATTTTGTTTTTGATTTTTGTTGAAAACAGCATCCTGCAAGCAACTATGGGGTGCTGTTTTTGACTGCATTGCTTTTAACCTGGGCAACGTATAACATTTTCTCATTCATCCTGGTTTCACATGATGCCAGGCCGTTTCATGGTAGACTGACTGCCAGCCTCGCCATGTTGTGTGCAGGCATGAAGTTTGCCCGTCACGTGCTCACTGCCTGCTGGGACACCATGCTCGAGGTGCTGTCTGTGCTCCTGAATGGCACCAACTCTTGTGGCATTGCGAGCTCCTTGGGCCTCCTTCTGGGCACGGATGGTGCCAAGGAGGACCATCGCAAGGCCAGGGAGGCCGTAGCCAACTGTTTGGATGGGTTGCAGTGTGCTGCCAAGCTGTGCAATGTTCTTGGTAAGGCCATCTCACCCTGTGTGTGGAGTTTCGTTTGACTGTGGCCCTGTCAGGTGAATGCTCATTGATGAGAGGGTGAATGCTCATTGATGAGGCAAACTGGCGGAGATTAGCTGCTTATGTCATGCTGTTAGATCTCCTAGTCAACTGGCATCACGTAGGCCATGAACATGTATTTTATATTAAGCACGGGCACATTTAAGGCATTGAAATGTTGTACAACTGGTTGAAAAAGAAAAAAACTTTGGTACAAATTTTGTAGCAGCAATACTGCTTTGTCTTGGCAAAGACTTCACTATTCAATTGCTATGTAACTACCCTCTGTGATGAGGAATTGTGAAAAGTGAATAAATATTTCAGCTACTCTGATTGTATTTCTTCACTGCAAAAGGCTAGCTGAAGGCATTGTATGCAACACAAATTAGTCTGCTCTGCATTGCTGTCTAACTAGCTCTGACATTTCTACATCATATGATATGGCGGCAACTGCTAATTTTTGTGAAAGGTCTCTACTACTACAAGTACATCTTTATTTCCAGAAGACAACTGGATGGTCTCTTGGGCTAAAAGCTACACAAAAGCTTGACGAGGCCCAAGAGACCATTACAAGGCAGCAGCGTAAAGAATAGAAACATAATAGATGAATAGTACATAGGTAGACAGTAATAGGGAAATAATAAAACAGTTACTGTGACAGGTAATAATGATGTCAATCACATAAAGCTACCAGTAATGAACTGAAACCAAAATAAAACAACTGAAAAGCACATACGCGGAAACAACAAACAAAAATTTATGGATCACAACTGCACAAAACAGGAATGTAATTGTTTTTTGTTCAAGCCCACTGTGTGTCTATATTTGTTTAGTATTGTAGGGAGGTTATGGGTAAGTGACTGATATTTATAAAATGTACAAAAATGAGGAATTGCCCACGCATCAACATTTCTTGTTTGCACGCCTGTGGCCAGTGGCCACTGTAGGCCTCCATTTTGGCTAACAAGATGTGCACGCCTCACCACTTGCTTGCTGCTCTTTGCCACAGGCCTGCAGACAAAGTGCGGAGCAATCTTTGCCCAGCTGGCAGCAGCATCATGCCCAGCCTTAAACCCCAATGGTTCCATTGCTGGCCAGTTGCGCCGACCCGTCTCCAAGAGGGACCGCTTCCGCAAGACTGTGCTGCCCGGTCGCAGCAAGTCCGTGCGGTTGCACGCATCTCATGTCCTTAGCATGGATGTCCTCCTCAGCCGAGGCCTTGAACTGGGAAGCCACAGTGCCGTGTGCTGGAAGCATGTGTTCAGGTGAGCATTTGCAGGTTTCACTGCAAGTCTTGTTCGTTTCACTACAAGTGTGAGATGCTCGCTGATTCACTAGAGTGAAATGCAGTGTGCGTTACGGTAGCTCTGTCTAGCTATCGTCTCATATTGTTAAGGTCAGTGCATCTCTAAACTTTCTGCTGATTTTTGATATGTGTTTGCAGTTTAGTGAATTTTAAAGGTCTTGCAATATTTAAGAAAACAGCGTATTTACTCGCTTAATCGATGCAGTCACATAATGAATGCACCCTCTACTTTGACTGTCAAAAAGTACAGTTTTTCTGAATATTGTGCCTGCCTAATAAACGTGCCCCCAAATTTTCAGAAATTTTTTTGGGAAAAAAGTTAAATTATTTACGTGAGTCAGTGCAGTAAAACGATGTGAGTGTTATTTGTTTCTCCTGAGTAATGTACAACTCATCTTATTCACTCATTTTAACAAAGCTGAACCATTGGTGCTGCTTTCTCTATCATACCAAGCTGTCAGTTTCACCTCTGGGATCTGAGTTTTGGGCATTGATCGTAGTCATATAAAGTGTTAGCTGGTGTATAATTTTTTCATTTTTCTGAAAGTGTGGTATTGCCCTCACTGTCCTTCTTTGAAGCACGCCTTGTTTCCTTTCCCTGGAAGCTTTGAACACCTGAGGTGGCCTCCGGCTGTGTTTTTATTTGCAATGGAAATGGACCTGTCACCTCGCTGAGTACATTTGGCCATCACATGTGCATAGGTGCTGCAGCTACATTCTGGAGCTGGAGCAGAGCTGCTTCCAGGTGAAGCCGGCCTCTTCATCTTCCTCTTCTTCGGGGCCGTCCCACCTGAAGCTGCAGCTGTCTTCTTTCTCATGGGGCGAAAGGGTGCAGCAGGCACTCAGCCCAAAGTCTTCGCCTTCCTCGGATGGCCTCCTCCTGCTGCAGCCACCGTCCGAACAGTTTGAGTGAGTCGCGCTTTCTCATTGTGGTTTTCCAGCTATAGTGTGTGCAGTATATTGATTGCACTAGAGTTTTGATGGAATAGTACTCCTGTCAGCAGAGATCAGTCATTTTGTTTTAACACTTCTCAAACACATCTGAATGAAGTTTTTTTAGCTAGAGATGGTGGCTCATGTCACTGTGGGTGCTGTTAGACCACTGTCAAGATAGGTGTCACCACCCATTTAGAACAGAAAATTCACTAAACATCTGCATGTGCATGAAGTGATTTCAAGTGAAATGTTCACTTGCAAAACTGAAGAAGCACTTGTGACATGCAAAGGGAGTGGTGGCAGTGGTGGACAGCAGAAACAGAGACTGCCACCTTCAGTGGTCTCATTGGTAATCACTTGTCGATTTTTTTTTTTTTTTCAGGGAGGAAATGGCTGTAGAGGCACTGACGATGCCCGGTGTTGGACACGCGGGCAGTGCAAATGTCATCGACCTGGTCAAGAATGCCACCCAAGCCTCTGGCTCTGGCGTACTGATGGGAAAACAGCTCCAGCCAATTGTCGAGGCCCTGTCACAGCTTGTTGACAGGTCTGCACACTTACACTTGTTCTTGTTGTTAAAAGTCAGTCAGGCTCTCAGGAAGACTAATTTGGGTTTGAGGGGGGCCAAAAATGTGTTTGAAATAAAGGAAGCCCAGTTCAGCTGCCTTTAAAACACGTGATTTCCTAGGACTAAAGCTTTGGTTTGAAATAACCACGAGTTCATGTGAAGTTCAGATTAACCTTAGCCCAGTGTGCTTTGCTGGTTCTAGAGTGTCAGCTCTAATTATCTCATTCTTTAGTTTTGTGCCCCTGTCGTCAGCGTTGGCATTCGCAGTGCCAATTGCCACCTACCTTAGTCGGCAGGTGGCAAAATGCAGAGAGAACCCTACTGTCCACTTTTAGGGAAGATGAGGGAGGGGAGAGGAAAAGTGGAAGAGAAAAGAGGGGGAGAAGGTGGGAGGCGATGGTGTCCTTCTGGCTTGGGTGCCCACCTCGGCGGTGAGGGGTGGCTGGTTCGAAATCCACTGCTGGGCAAGGATGGGTACAAGCATCTGGAGCATGATTTCCTTAGGGGCATGCACTTGGGAGAGGCTCCTCAAAACCTGCTGGCCTTTTTCGGGGACAAACCCAGTTTTGGCCACCTTAAACTGCAAAGGTGGTTCATGCTACCTTGCTGACATAGGGGTTCAGGTTCGTATGCCCTAACCAGCATGTCTAAACAGATGTAGAGTTTAACTGTTACTGCTGTAAGTGATCTTTCAAAAGAATTTCACTTCAGGGTATCACTGCAGTCCTGAGGGAAGTGTTATTATACCTCGGGCTTTATAGGTTTAAGAGATCAAAAAGCAGAGCTTGTCTGTGAAAAATTCTTCACTGCCATAGCATAGTTAATGCTCAAACATGCGTTACACACTAATAACCACTCTGTGATTTTGTTTAATGCAGTAAAATGTAAAAAAAAAGGCTGTTTGCTGTTAGTTCAGCAAAAATGGATTATGCCTGAGGGCTTAATCCAGAAGTCATTAATTACTAAATAGAGCAGTTTCACAGCATGCATAGCAAGCTGACAACACAGAATATTTTTCTTGAGCTGAAGTGCATTTTTATGCGTAACTTCAGTATCAGTGATGTGATATTACTCCACGTGATGAAAGTGTGAGTCTGGCTCAAATACAAGTTAATGCTACCGTTTGTAAACATAGCGTGACAGAGGGCAAAATTAGCAGTTTTTTTTTCAGCTTTTTTTTTTCTCAGTAAATTGATTTTTGTAGCTCACAGATTTTTTGAAGTGTAATTATTCAGACCATTTTCAGGTCCTGCTGAATCGAAAATATCATTGGTGACTGCAATGCAAATGCAGCAAAATAATGATGAATTTCAGCATGATACTATGAATTGTAAAGTTCCCTTGCTGAAGAGCAGTGTGTTTTGGATGTTCACAATTTCGGGTTTTCAGAATACACTTGCATACTGCTATGTATGATTCCACATTAAAAGAGCTGGTATGCTATAGTGCTCATGTAACTGTTAAGATTTCAATTCCAGCCAAAGAGCTGCAGTTTGTCCCATTTTATCTAGAACGTTTCATTGTGGCATATTTTTTAAAGCATAGGTGTAGTTCTAGCGCGGCAGAATTTATTAACTGATCCAAATTGCCTCCAGTGCAGGCTTTACTCTGTCGAACTACTGGTTGTATTGAAAACATCTTCATGTGTCTCGTAGTTTGCTATTAGTCGGCATCACTGTATGCCTCTGCTGTGCAGGCTGTTTGATGAGGCAGCCGGCAAGCTGAACCTTTGTGCCCTGGTCGACTTCTTGTCGGAGCTGTGCGCTGCCAGTCGGACCCAGCTGTTCAGCCGTGGCGCTTCTCTTGCTGCCCGCCACCCTGTGCTACTGCTCAACAGGCTAAGTGAAGTCATGCTACGATGCGCCCGTGGTGGTCGGCCCCTGGTGCATGTTATGAAGGCCTGGAGCGTCGTGGCACCTCACTTTGTGGAGGTTGGTGCCCATTTTGGTGGTGGGCAGGCGGACCTATGATATGAAATTTCGACTTAAATAGAAATCTGTTGCAACTTTTTTAGTGTGCTAGCACTGAAACTCCCAGTCTTAGATTTCGCGGATGCTTGTCTGTCTGATGAAGCCTCTGGCAGGTGGCCTGCTTGATATGGCGGGCAGGTGGCAACCTGCCCACTATAGGTTTTGAAACCCACCGGTGGGTTTTGAACCCATGCCAGCGCGAACAGGTCAGCTTTGCTGGCCACTGCATTGACCACTAAGTCATCACCGCAGCCGAACATCCTGCGTGTTTAACTTCCAGCCTCTCACGCTGTACTTTGGATGTCGCTGTGGATGTCGTTGTCTTCATCAACTTTCATTTGTGCGCAATGGATCCAGAACACACTGCTATCGCATTGCCCTCTTAAACTGAGCCTCAAACTGAAACCAAAGTGAAAACTCAAGTGCAAGCACCTTGTGCAAGTGCATCTAATTCACATTGGCCTAACCACGCTAAATCGGCTGCCAATTTTTTTTTCCCTGCCTAATGAACCCTCCTCCCAAGTAAATGTAAACTTTCAAACCCGGGTACTTCGGATCAATAGTCAAGCACCCTAACCACTGAGCCACCGCCGCAGCTGTGTTTCGATGGAGGCGGAACCCAAAAGGTGCCTTTTGCGCTGGCCTGTGCTGTGTGAAATCTGTGCATCCCCAGGTGGTGGAAGTTATTCCTGAGTGGCCCTCCACTACTGTTTCTTCCTTTCTTCTCTCAGTCCCTCCTTTTTCTCTTTCCTTATAGGGGGGGGGGGGTTCAGGGTTCCATGGAGATATGTGAGACAGTTATTGTGTCATTTCTTTTCCTCAACAACCATTTTTCATTTTTTTTCATGTAAACTTTCCTGGACAAAAGTGGGTTTATTACAAGAGTAAATTTGGTAATTCAGTTTTTGCCATGAAGTTCGTTTTGACTGTGAATATTTCAGATCTGAGCTCAACCTTCAATATATATCGCAGTTAAATTTCTGCTCTTGCATTGCTTTTTGTCAGAGCATTGCATTAAGGGGTTTTCTAATTGATGGGGAGTAGTGCATCTGTTTTCAAAGCTTGTGGATAATAATCTTTTGTTGCAGCTTATAGCAGAGTCAGTGCATGTGAATTTAAAAGCTGCTCACACATTTATGCGTGAAAAATTATCAATATTGCTCTCAATGGGTCTTATAGTAAAGATACTTTAAAGCTTAAGCTTTGAGTAGAACTTTGGTTTGGGCTAGTTGGTTCATAGCTGAAACTCATTCTAAAGACAGCACGAAAGAGACACGGACAAAAATGCACTTGAAAACAACGGGACCAGGACCCCTTACAACTGAGGTTCATTCACCCAAGCCCTTGCAATTTCATTGTACAACTGCACCTTATCATAGAAGCCTTTCACCGAAACTAAAAACCATATACAACTTTCATATTGCACATTCGTGCCATCCACGGGCCAAAATGTTACAGCCAGTTAGCAGTGATGCCAAGAATATGTAATGTGACAGTTATTCATGGCTTTTGTTTTGGTGAACGGTTTCTGTGATAAGGCTTGGCTGTAGCATAAAATGGGAGGGTTTAGTGAATAAACCTCCTCAGTCATGAGTGGCGACGGTCCCGTTGTTGTCATATGCCTTATTTGTCTCTTTTGCGCATTCTTTAGATTCAGTTAATCTTTGAATACTGAAGGTTCATTTAGAACAACCTTTTCAGAACTGTTTTGAGCATGAAGTCATGTGCGAGATATATTTTTTTCATGTGCAGTTGCTGCTGTATTTTTTTTTTTTTTTTCAGTTTTTACATGGTGTGGATTGTTACATTTATTGAGGGGTCAGCTGACTTACAAGCTGCGAGCAATACTAACTGCAAACTTCAAACCAATGCAAAAGAATGGGAGTGCTTATGCTTAATTAATTGGGCAAAATAATGGCAAAAACGGGCATAGAATTTGCATTTCTCATTAGAGCAATGTTTGTCTTGCACGTGTATTAGTATTTGGTGCTGGACATCAAAATTATTGCCATACATTTTTGTTTGCAAAGCTAAGCTGTTTCAATGTTATTGTTTCTGCCCTCTTGAAGGTGGCCTGTCATAAGGACCATGTGATTGCCAAGAGAGCGGTGACCTCGATTCATGACATTGTGGGTGCCCTGCTGTCTACGCACATCGACTTGCCGCACTTCCACTTCAATGAAGCGCTGTTCAAGCCCTTCGAGAACATCCTCTGCCTCGAGCTATGCGATGTCGACATTCAGGAGCAGGTGCGCTGAGGAGCTGCTGGGTGCTTACAGAATGCACCACAGTCCATTCACTCCTTGTCAGGATGTGTGCTTGCTCAGGCCACTTGTTAAAAAACTGCGCAGTCAAATCTTAGTACTTTTGAATTCAAACGGGACTGAATAAGACTAGGCCAAAGAAATTTGTGCATGCAGAACACGAGAATGCTGTTAAAGAATATGAATGTGGTTTCATGTTAGCAAGGCAATACAGTGCTGACTATTATGCACTGTAAAGGTGAAAATTAGCAAGTGATTAATGCAGACAAGTTCTAAAAAAACAAACTAAAAACGATTTCATACATTGGCTACTTCTTTTACGAAGTTGAGTTAAGCATCATTTTATTAATTATTATTCATGAAGGCACGCACCTTCAGTGAGGCCATTTGCACGTGATGTTGTTTTGTGCTGCTTTTGGACATGAGGTGTTGTAGTGCCACTTGGTGTGACTTTACAAAAGTTGAAAGCTGGGGAAAGTGCTGTGTTTCCCCGATCACGCTGGAGCACAGTTCGTTTTGTCATATGTGTTTGCTCGTTGTGATCATAGATGTTGCTGTCATAGGAGTTAATTTTTTATCATCATGAAGATTTTGGTTGATTCGGCCTAATTTCAAGTAATGTGGCACTAGATAATGGATAATCACTGTGGTGAGTTCATTACGTCAAAGTCGACCACTGCAACACCTCCATTTCATGGAGTTTGCAAATGCCTGCGCTCCAGTGGGGGCATCATTGGGAAATTCGCTACATGAATGTTCATTACATCAAGGCTTAAGTGTACTCAGTCACACGTAGTAGTTCACATAAATGCTGATGGCTTGGTGGTGGTTGTCTCAGTTCCACATTTAGCATGAAAACTAAAATACTGGAGCACAGCCAAACGACCTAACAGCCTTCTTGGCTATGCCACATTTACTCACATAATGAACGCAATTTCTTTCCCAAAAATTTGGAGGTGAATTTATTATGTGGTAATATTTTTGCAAGGGTTTACGTTTTGGCAATCAAAATATTGCACATGTTCATTATGTGAGTAAATACAACACATTCATAAAACTCACTTGAGTGTCCCATATTTTCAGTGTATTACCGCATGTTCATTATGCGAGTAAATACAACACATTCATAAAACTCACTTCAGTGTCCCATATTTTCAGTGTATTACCATATATATTCGTGTAATGAACCCACTTTTTCTAAAGGAAAGTTGACACCAATCTGAGGGGAGGGTTCATTAGGTGGGAAAAAAAATGTTTCAACAGATTTTTTGGGGAGAGTCGAAATTTCCTATCATATGCCCGTCCCATCCGTCCATCAACAAAAAAGCATGCGATCAGACACATTCATGTCGCAGATGCTAACACGGTTCACTTTGAAAAGTGTTTGCTATATCACGGCGCGACCCGACAATTTCGTGATGGCTGGCAGCGCTGGCCAATCGCGGCGAGACAGCGAACATGCTTAACACTGGCGGTGAAGGTCAGGTGCACATTTTTTTTGTGAGGTTAAAAAAAACTTGCAGAACAGTCGCAAGTGTGTAATGTGGATGTTTAAACCTTAGCTTTGGCGAGTGGTTAGGTATTGTCGCTTGCGATCTCGAGCTCGGCAAATCGCTCGGTGCTATGAATGTCCTGCTTCCTTCATAGCATTTCAATATAGAGGATGTTTTATAGCGTTCTGGTTTAAACTGCTACGCTCCTCTCAGATGCTCAAGCACTTGCCGACTTTTTAAGCACACAGTAGCGCAGCCGGCCGCGCAGCAGTGCGCCGAGCCACCACTGCCGGCACTTCTGTCAAGGACACACAACATCTCGGCACTTTGCCAAGTTCGCGAAGCCTCCCCACCCCGCTGTCGTCAAAAAATAAACAAACCTTCTGTGATGTTATTAGCGCCCAACATCTTGGCACGCTGCCAATGTCTGCGTTGTGGACAGTGCAAAAACTGAGGAACGCGCTATGAGAAGCTAATGCTTATGGTTAAAAAAAAAGTAAATTCTTAACAACAAAAGGGGGGGGTGGGTTTATTATGCGAGCAGATACGATATGCAGTTCCCAGTGTGAATGTCTGGTGTGCACAATTATTCTCCCACAGATTGTGAGCTGCATCTGTGAATTTGTGGAAGGATCGACTGCGGAGATCCGATCCGGGTGGCGCCCTCTGTTCGGTGCCCTACGAGCAGTGCGCATGCCCTGTTCAGTGGCATCCCCCCATGGTCCGCATGGTGGTGCCACCGCGTGCGGCGCAATCTCGGAGCGTGAGCAGCTGGAGAGGACCCACCACCTGAGAGTGGTTCTTGACGTGTTCGACGCTTTCCTGGGCACTGACAACCCAAGTGTCTTTGCGAACGCTGCCGTGGACTGCCTTCTTTGTCTTCTGAAGCATGTCCGGGGACCAGGTACTGCCCTTAAATGTGCATAGTAATAGAAGAGCCATATCAGTTTGTAGAATTTCGAAAACGCGATTACCCTCGCCACTGTGGCTCAACTAATTTTGGCTGCGTCGTGCCAAAATAGATGCGCTTTCAGAAACCATGCAGGCAAAGCAACCCCTCCAGTGCACGTAACTGGTCCAAATAGCCAAATTTTGTAGAGCCGCAGTGCCGGGGGGATATGCAATCACATTTTCGAATTTCTAGGAACTTATATGGCTATTACTAATGACTGGCTACGAATTGCTAATTGCAACCAGGTGCTTATCGGTAATTGTTAAGAAGTTAAGTATTAGAATTTGGTTAATTACTTTACTCTTAACAAGATTTGCCTGTCTTAACGCAAGAGCGTTAAGGGGTTCGTGTTGCAAAACATCATCGTCAGCGTTGCCGGCATTGCCGGTGTCATCGACCATGAGCGAAAAATCCACGAAAAATCTGCAGAGAAGCAACCTAGGTGGCAGGTGGGCTACCTAGGTCATCACAACCTGCCCACCGAATAGTGAGCAAACTGCCCACCGTGACAGATGGCAGTTAAATTAATGATTGGTCGCTTGGAAAGAGCAATCTGGGTCGCACAAGGCCCACTAGTGGCAGCACCTGCCATCTCAGGGCAGTGGTCTATCGCTCAACCGCTGCACCACTGCGCCAGGCGTGGCACAGTGGTGCCATGCCTGGGATCTATGAAGGTAAAGTAGAGAATGACCAATTCTGCATATATGGGAATTAACCCATTACGCTGTCGTGTCGTACCATTAAGGCGGAGCTTAGGTGCTCCTTCCAATTTTTTTTGACGTCCACCATCACTGGTGTTACTATGTTGCAAAAGGCTTCTCTTTACCTCAAAAACCCTATTTTTTAAAATTTACAACCTTCTGAAAAAAGCACCTGACATATATTTTGAAAATTACCCTTGACCTTTTGCATGGGGTTTATGCAATTTAGCCTGAGCATTCGGTCATCTTTCTTTGCCCGCATCGATTGCCTTCACCTTCTTGATGCAGCCGAGCTGCAGGAGCAGCAGCAGCAGGCTGATGCCGAGGCAGGCCTTGCCCAAGACGTGGAGGTGATCCCGCTCAACCTGTGCCAAGCAGCACTGCGCTACCTGGAGAGATGCGCCCACATGCTCTCTTCCATGTACCTGATGCCCGCATGCCCTGTCTTCCACTCGGCACGCCGGTGAGTGCACATGCCTTATCCACTTTCTGCTCTTTCTCTTTCTCACTCATGTAGTACCTGTGTGTCTGATTACAAATAACATAAAAATAATAAAAATCTTGTTTCTCGCCAAGTTTCATCTTGTTTTCACTATAGCAGAGAGATCTGCTGGTTGAAATGTTTTTCTTTACACGATTGATTGCTTGTCGTTAGTTTTTGTTTTTTCTTCTGATGATTTTTGTTTCGGTTTTGAGGATATGTGATACTTTGCTTTTCACAACTTTTTTTTTTGTGCGATTGCAATGACCTTTCAGTTTTAGCCATGATGCATTAGCTTTGATATGTGTGCGCCATGTCTGCACCTTATGTATGTGCTTTTAACAAAAGGCATGGAAGTGAATAGTTATGGCTGATAAAACCAGGCATGTGACTATTTTATTTTGATGGTTGGTGCATAAATAGGAAGGCTACTTTTTTTTTTTTACTAAGTACAGTAAATATAAGAAATTCACTTTGGCATCCATGTCAATGTATGTGGTAAGCACTACTAGTCATTTGTAGTGCCGGAAGTTGAATGATGTGCCACTAGTTATTTTTTATTTTAAAATATCTAACATCCGTGTGCCTATGCCACACGTGCAAAGACTAACACACTGAGTGCCTGAAAACTATATCTCACTCAAGCCATTGTTTTTGGAACTGGTTCTACATGTCCAGATTTATTGCCCCTGAACACTGTAAAGATCAGTGACAGGATAGAAATGCTCTGAAGTGGTAAGTGGTCTGAAATTATAAAAAGGGTGATGTTACAGGTGCCTACCATCAGAGATGTTTTATTTTTAGCTTCTTCAGAAGGTTTTGGGGACGCAAATGCACAAAAGAGCTGTGATTTGTTGGCTGTAAATAACATTATCCGCATTGAAAATTGAAATGCTGCTTGGCTTCTTGCTAAGCTTTATAGTGCCTTTAAATTTACTATTTGATCTGCAAATGATGTTGATTTGAGAACAAACTGCTTTAAAATGGATTCATCCTCCACTACTCCCTACAGATTTACAATGATATTAAGGCTAGTACTCTAATTACACATGTGAAAGCATCTTAATGTCATTAGAACATCAGGCCTCAGGCATGTAACACTTTAAATTTTGCTTGTATAGCGTAGGTATTAGCTGAAGTTTATGTTTTAAGGTATGTAAATCACTTGTGTCACTTCATTTTGTTGGCAACAAATCATTCTTTGACGTATTATTAACTGTCATCGCGTCCTGTCATACCAGCAATGTATAAAAACCTCGATACGTTTTAAAAAAAATTGCGGAAAAATGTATTGCAGAAACGCATGATCCAAGCCGCCTAATTTTGAGAAAACTGTTGAACGAGATACCGAACAGACGGGCTTGACGTCCCATCTGTTCTCCGCCAGGTAGTTACACGCAGTGACCGAACGCTCCGCGAGTTCTACCTTGGACGATTAACAACTGGATGCCCCACTCCAGTTGTACTCAACATAGTGCTGTGCACGTGTTTTCTTATTGCTCCATCATGAACTAATCACACGCACAACCTGGACACATTTCTTTTTGTGTAAATAGTTCGTGTATATTACCTCTCCCCGTATGCTCTCTTCCTGTCCCCTCACCTCTTTCATTTCATTTCTCCATTCTGCCTGCTATCCTTTATTTCCGCTGCACCAGCTCAGGTGCTTCAGTAGCAAAAATTTTTTCCTTCCTTTTTATTATTATTTTAATAAAAACCACTTACTACTAATACTTGAACGAGATACAAAGACATTTATTAACCATTTCTCTTCATAAAAATGTCGATTAGCATTTCTTGCCACAAGACCTGATCAGATCCTTTTCTAGTTCGCAGAATTCTGTCTGCGTTCGCGCTGTCTCAAGTGCGGAAGGAGCTTTGTAACGCATCCGGCCCGTCGACGGCAATGACGAAAGTAACCAAAATCTCTTCCTCGTCACTTTCGAATGCTTCGCCCCCCTTTGCGGCGAAGTACTTTGGGGAAGCAGACTGTCAGAGCAGTTCTGCTTTTTAAACTGCGTTCCCTGGACCGTAAGCGCATCGCTGTAGTTTGTAGATACTCGACCCATTGCCCCTGTACACCGCGATAAAAACCTCGGCGTTTTTACTCCTCATGTCACATCCGCGCTAAAGCAGCTGTCTCGAATGCCGGGCCGCCGTTTTTATTTTGTTGTTATTTCTGGGGGTGGCCGTGGTGGTGCTTTGCCTCCTTGCATCGAGGCTGTGCAGAGAAGATACCACAGCGGGTGATTGCCGCTGCATTTCTGCTTTTCATCAGCGTGCCCTCACGTTCGGCCCATTTTTATGTTTGCACATGTGCGGTCGGTCGATAAACATATTATGCGACCACAGTTTGTCGAAATTTTAAGCGCTGTAGCCAGGAAATTGTGTTATCCGGGAACGTATTAATCACAAGAAATATAGTGTAATTCTATGCTCTAGGGGACATTTTTAGTGTCCGCGATTTTGAGCGCACGAACCGCGAACGCATCAACGATGTTTTACTATTCCTTCTGTCTCCCTCTTCAGGATCAACTTCAACTCTGAGCCCAACTTTGTGGATCCAGTCATTCCCAACATGGAGCTGATTCTGTTCAAAGAGCCTGATTCTGTGTCTCAGCATTCTGATAATGAAAATGCAAATGACGAAGGTGCTAACAAGGCATGGTACGTCCAGGTGAGTGTCTAGCGTCACCTGCACACACATTTAAAATGACGACGTGGGAGGTGACAGGTGCCACAGTTGTGCTCTCAGAACAGTCACTTGACTGACTGCAGCACTTACAGTGGACGCACTGCACCGAATTTTGAAGTTTGCTACATATACTGTGTTAAGTGTGCCAGATAAGCATATTTGCTCAGCTTCCTTTCCAGTACGGCAGTTGGCTGCCTAGCGCAGCTTTGGCTGAACTCAGTATGACAGTACATCTCTCATTTTCAGCCCAGCGCTTCCTTCAGAATGTGCTGTTTTGATGGAATGCCTTGAAATGAAAAGTAGAATGGTCCCACCGAAACACAAACGGAATGATGCTGTTCTATTTTGTATTGTGCAGTATGCCGGTCAAATTGACTTCCATCAACTGCTTAATGTTAATACCCCGAAACATTGCATTGCACCTACTTTTTAAGGGTCAAATAAATTTTTTTTCCACCATTGCCCTTGGACGGGCAAAAACAAACTGGCAACAGTTGTAGACATTGGTAACTTTAGGGATATAGTGGCAGCTTATTGCTGTTACTATTGAAAGTCTGCAAACTTTTTTTGCTCAGGATGATTTGGCGGAAGCGTCGGTGCCCACCTCCCTTGACCAGACGTTGAGCCTAGAAGAGCTTGACCGGCCCACAGGTGTTCTGCATGTCTGGTTCCTCCTACTTGAGGGCTTGGCAGGAGCAGTGGCCACCTGCCCGCGACGCTACCAGCCGCACACCATCGACACCTTGTTCCAAATGCTCAGGGGGCTGCGGGAAGTGCCCGGTGAGCCCTCTTGCATGTACATTGAGTGTTGCATGTACATTCAGGGGCGCACCCCCTACTTGGCGGTTGGTAATTCTAAAAAAAATATCAGCCAGAAGAACTGTTTTATGTGTGCATAATTTCACCCGCGTGGTACGTTTCACTGGGAACTAAGAGACTATGATAACCGCCTGCCACACTTGATACGACTACGGACGTATCATCCCGCACGCCGGACTCTGCCTAAAATTGCGAATATATATAACAGTGCCTGAGTGCTCCCAACTCATCTTGTGCGCTGGGTGTTCGCACCGTAAAAGCCAGAACATGGGATGCACTTATGCTACCACTGTATTTCCTTGTGGCGACGTACAAACGCCAGGCTTGGGCACCTGGTGGCACTAGGCCTAGTGTGCTTCACGTCGCAGTGAAAGGGCTTTTGATCTAGTCACAGCTATCATAAAAAGTCTTATCTTGCTGCCAGTTTACCATCACACAACAACCTCACATTAAAATGAAGAGGTAACTGATTTCTGCAAGGCCTTCGGAAGCAAAGCGCACGGAAAAGCAGGCCAGGTGAAGGCCGCCTCACACCAACAGCCACGGGTCGCATACGTGCAGCATCGGCTCTGAACCATTGGTAAAGCTGTCATTACTGTCAGTCGAGCGTTGGATCTTAGGAGGACCTTAATAACTTAGAAGCACATCACGTTTGTCAGTAAAGTGATCTAGCAACCTGTTTCACTCTGGGCAGTTAATTTGCGCTAGTCGTTGGGTGCACGTCCCATCACCCATTCATTCTATCATTATGTATTTAAAGGATTCGTGAAAGCTGTGCTAATTCATCACAATAATGCGTGCCGTAGTATAAAATGGAGACGCGTAATCGGAGCTCCGCTGTAGTTTTAAAAGTTTAACGCCAAAATGCTGGTCCTGTGTAAGGTTCACACCTGGTCAGATCCCCGGAAAAAAGTGAAACCCTTACATGAGTATATATAAAGTATAATGTTGTGTTTACTCACAGTAAAAGACAGTAAATGACTCCGTGTGCACTGAAGGTGCCCAGCTGGCTAGTCATGCAGTACAGCCTCTGAAAGGATATGACCATGTTTCTCTTATCACGCCTCTGCAGTGTGGCTGTTGTCAACTGTACGAGTGTGTGCACCTCATGTCTTTTTCATCTACCACAGGCGACACGGGCATGCCACTGATATCTGGCCATGTCATATATTTCTGCGCCGTGATAACGGGTGTTGTGACGCTGCGTCAGTTGTACATTCAGCAGCTAATGTGGAAGCCTAGCATCTAATTCTGGAAGCGCCAAGTCTACTAGCAGGTATACACTGCACCTGCACATCTTTCCATCCGTCGAAGAAACCCTGCCTTTCCTAGCTATGCCTGCAAGCACGCTTCCCCGCACCTTTTCGCGAAAGCGTGAGGAAGCTACCTTTCGAGAGTGAGCATTGCATGCGGGGAAGCTCTCTAGCGGTCTACATTTGCTTGCTAAGAAGCAGTGTTTGAAATTTTTATTTTTTCTTGCTTGACAAAAAGGTGCTACGCAGACTTACGCGAGTACAGTTGCGCGGGATTCGCCATGGGTTGCGGTCGCTGTGAAAGTTCGTCTTTATGTAAAGACGTGAGAAGAAGCTGTTCGTCTTATACGGATTTTCTTTGCACTGAGTTTATGAGAGTCCGTCTAAGTGTTCTTTAATTCTTCGTTTTATCGAGAATTTGTATTGACCAAGTTCATCCTAAATGGCGTATGCTATGGGCTCGATTTCATTGAGTCCTGTATGCTTGTATCACCTTCGTGGAAATTTTAAAAATGATGTTAAAAAGTATATGCTGAGACGCATTTCTCTTTATTTTGTTCCTTTTGCAGGGCCAGAATTTGGTGTGTATGCCGTAAATCACCTGCTGCTGCCAATGCTTCAAGGATGGCTTCGTCGGGCATCTAAGACCTACCGGGGATGGGACGGCTTTGCCAACAACTTTAAGCAGTGCTGTGGCCTGGCTACAGAGCTAGTGGTGGAATACCTAGGAGAGCTGTCAGGTTTGTGCACGATGATGCGTGTTCTGAAAAATTGGTTGTACGAACTATGATAATAAAGTGTTGATAAACCACTTTATTCTTGAACATGCAGCATCCGGTGCCCTCAGTCAGGTTCGGGGTCTCACGCTCATGGTCCATCAGCTCTTCCTGGTGTTGGCTGAGTGCATTGCTCAACCTGTGGAGGCCGTGTCAAGGCTGGGATGTGCCTGCATTCGGTTCGTAGCATCTTCTATGTTTTTTGCATTTCTTTCTCGTAATTTCAGCAGCAGCCATGCAGTTGTCATGACCAGACTTGACAAGATAATGGTTTATGCCAAGGCTCGACATATTTTTTTATGTGGAAATCATCTGCTCATCCCTTCATGCGCGTGCATTCTGTAATCAGGAAGGAGAAAATTTAGCTGATGAAATAAGTTTAATTTATTCAATTGGTGAGCGTGTAGAATGCCTTAATTTCGTTTTGTTATTGACATAAGCTTTCCCTCACTAAGGGTCGACATGCAGTGAAGCACTCTTACCTGAAGCCTTCTAAGTGCTAGGGGGACCTTAAACGCCAGTGTGAAGTCAGTCACACTATCGATTTTCTTTCAGTCATATTAAATATGTAGATTTTTCAAAAAATCCGCTTTGCTAAAAGAAAGACAAACTGTTGCTATCATTTAATATCTGTTTTATTTTAACGCGCACTTTTTCATGCTATCTGTGGCTACAATTTTGTGAGGAGGAAGTTGATTGCCTAACAGTAAATTGTGTTCAAGAAATAGCAGTACTTATAAAGAGAGTCAGATTGGGTTATTTCGAAGGGGAAAGATGTTTTGTCTTAACCATATGTAGCCACCTTAGCCAGCGTGCTACACTTAGCAGTGATTTCTTTATTTCAAGCAAATTCAGTGTCCTTCACATCGCAAATAGGGTGCTTTTTTTTGTGCCAGCTGTGAACACAGTAAATATTGTTCCTCTAAATGCTGAGCTTGATGGCATATCTGCCATTATTTTATGCAGACAGATCTTGCTGCATGTAATAATATATACATATATATTTTTTAAATTTCTTAAGTCATGTGCATCTTCCAAACAGAAATTGATTCCATGATTCCTAGGCTGTTTAGCTAACAATTTGCGGGGTTTAGACATTACAATTTTCACTTGTTTCAGCACATGATATGAAATTTTTTGTATTCCTGCAAAAAAATTACTGTTAATGTTTTGCATTGGAAAACTAGCTAATTGACTTTCTTGAGGCCTGGATACAGTATCTGAGGAGAGAAATATCTGCTTTGAATAGAAATAATGAGCAGCACCTGACCAGCGCCAACATTTGGAGCATTACAAAAAAAAAATACCTGGAGTGTGCGAATATTTGAAATACTTTTTAAATAGTGTTTGCTATTGAGTTCCTGCTGTACTTTTACTGTTTGAAGTACAGAGAGTAGAATCGGCAAGAAAAAGAAATATAAACAAAATTTCCCTGCCCGCAGAGCTTTAAGTACAGTCAAACCTCCAAAACATTAAAAAATTACAAAAGTGTCAGCTTATATGAACTTCCGACCCAACATTGCAACATTTCCTAAAGATGCTGACTAGTTGCAGTGTCATCACATGTGCTTACCTGTTGTTTTCTTGTAGAATTGACTGCCAGCACTCGGAGAAAGTGCACATGCTGTAATGTTAGGGCTTGCATAAAAACAATGCGCTAATTCGTCGAGAGCCTTCATGAGTTGAGTTGAGTTGAGTGGTTGTCATGCTCGCGCGGGTCACAAAAGGACGTGCAGCATGATGCGCCACGCCGCTGCGTCGTGCCACAGTGCCCTCGATGACTGGCCGTGAACATTGTGGCGAAGAAATCGAATGTGCACCAGTGCTTACATTGCTTGCAGTCACCAGAGTAAGGAATGTGGCACGCACGGCAACTGGCCTTATGGAAGGTGGTGAAAAGTGTAAGGCTGCAACATGTGCTTGCACTCTTGTGGCTTTTTTCGCATTGACCACCTTCATCCTATTCAGTTTTCGTCTGTTAGAGTCTAGAAACTGTGTCTATTAAGCCACAAGGAGTGACATGAAAAGAATTGCAGGATGTGCTTAGCACTTTCTAGAATGCTCCATAGATGGTGGTAACTGCACTCAGGTGTTGGCCAGGTTCTTTGGATGCTGGACCGGCGACTGCTTGCACCTGCTTCTATTATTTGACCTGGCCAGCGTGCATAGCCTCCCTGGCTGCTTTCAAGGCTTGAACAGAAGCCGCCATCAGGCAGTTCTCTTCCAGCTGGCTGCGTGCCTGGTGTCCCTGGCTGTTTTTACAGCACCTACTCACTCTTCGGCCTTGACAACACGTTAGGATTCCTTGTGCACCTCTTCACTCTTGTGTGCAGCTACGTGAAGCTGCTGCTGGCGACATAAGCGAGCCTTTCTATCTCTTGACTCACTCAGCTCTACTGCACTGAACTGCCACACTGCAACTAAACTTTATCTGTAACTTTATCTGTAACTTCAATTTCAATTCCAGTTGAAATGCAACTGAACTACAACTGACTGACTGAATTAAACTGAGCTGACTGGACTGCACTGTCCAGACTGAACTAACTGAACCGAACTGAGCTGAGCTGACCAGACTGAACCGAACTGTCTGGACTGAACTGATGGAACTATACTGAACTGAGATGACTAGACTGAATTATTGAAAGGAACTGACTGGAATGATTGAAATGAGCTGTCTGGACTGAACTGAACTTACTGGACTGACTGAGCTAATTAGACTGATCTGAGCTGACTGTACTAACTGAACTGAACTTGCTGTATGTTTGGACTGGACTGACTGAACTGAATGACTAGACCGGATTAAGTTGACTGGACAACTGACCATACTGAGCTCGCCAGGACCGGACTGAACTGAATTGAATGACTGGGCTGGACTGAACTTACTTGAAATGATTCAACTTACTGGATGTTCAGACTGGACTGTACTGAGCTGACCGGACTGAACCTAATGACTGGACTGAGCTCACTGACTGAACTGAACTTACTGGATATTCAGACTAGATTGACTGAACTGAACTGATCTGACTGTACTGAACTGATCTGACTGGACTGCAGAGACTGGACTGCACAGACCAGACTGCACAGACTAGACTGAACTACACTGACTGAACTGCACTTACTAACCTGCACTTACTGATTGAACTAATTCTACTGGGCTGGACTGAACTGACTTCAAGTGATTAAACTTATTGGATGTTCAGACTGGACAGAACTGAGCTGACCGGACTGAACTGACTGGGCTGAACTGAACTGACTGCACTGAACTAAACTGAACTGCACTGCACTGGACTGAGCTGACTGGACTGAGCTTGACTGGACTAGACGACTGGATTTGACTGGTTTGGACTGGACTGAAGTGAACTGAACTGATTTGATCTGATGTTATCTGATGTTATCTGATGTGATCTTATCTGAACTGAACGGAACCGAACCGATCCTAACTGATCCCCGATCCGATCTGATCCTAACCTAACCTCCTAACCTAACGTAACCTAACCTAACCTAAACTAACCTCACCTCACACCTCACCTCATCTCACCTCACCTCACCTCACCTCACCTCACCTCACCTCACCTCACCACCGCTACTACTGCCGCCAAGCATTTCAAAGCATGTTCTGAGGGTTGAAAGATGACGAAAACTACAAATGGCTTCGCTACGAACGTAGCGCGAGTGCGTGCCCAGTTTGAACACTCAGTGCTGCCGGCTACGGTGATGGCCGAATGATCTGAGGCTCCTGCGAACGAAGCTGCTGTTTAGGTTGGCGTCGGTTTGAGTCTCATACGGGGCTGAAGTTTTTTTATACCCGATAACACTCGAACGGAAAATTTGGTGACTCGAAAATGCTTAGCTTTATTTCCAACCTTAGGTCCGGCTTCGCGTTTGACTGGAGGTTCGCTGCAGTTTCCGCGAGATGTTTGCATCAATTTGCCAGTAATGGCAGCTGAAAGCACTTCAGGGTTTGAAGTGAGGCGAAGTTTATTGTTTATTAACTGGGCTTCATGGCGTCCTTGCCCCGAATACGCGGGCAGCATATAGACGAGCAGGACAAGTAGCAAGGTGGAAAGTTTATTTATTTATTTATTTAACAAATACTGCAGGCCTTAAGTGGGCCCTAGCAGGAGGGGCGAAAAAAATACAGCATTTTGAATATCAATTCATCGCGCGAAACATAAGTAAAATACACTGAGACATGTTCAACTCTTACAATAAAACATGCATAAACACGAAACACGACTATGAGGTAGACAACAACAATTTGTCAATTCAATCAATGGACATGATGACACCAGAAGGCAGCTTGTTCCATTCCTCGATAGTGCGTGGATAAAAAGAATATTTAAAGGCATTAATTTTAGTTTGATACGGCGTTAAAGAATGTGCATAATGATGTCGGTGGGATGAGTTGCAAGGGGTGCAAGGTTAACATCGGAACTCATGGCGAGTTTGTTGTTTTTCAGCAGAAATAGAAATTTTAATCTCTGGATTTTTCTACGTATTTGCAGTAGTGGGATGGCGTTCTCTTTCATTAAAATGGAAGGAGAGTCAGATGTGCAAGAGTTAGAAAAGATGAAGCGCACGGCTTTCCGCTGTACAGCCTCCAATGCCTCAATATTCTTTTTGGTATAAGGGTCCCAGACTGTGCAAGCGCATTCTCTAGTTTAGGTCTTATGAGGCTGTAGTATGCTAACTGCTTTATCCGGGAAGGAATGTTTTTAAGTTTGTGGCGAAGAAGTCCAAGTTTTCTGTAGGAGGATGAGCATGTATTGGTAATATGACTGTTCCAACTTAAATTACTAGTTACGGTAACACCGAGGTATTTATACTCCTTAACTTCTATAAGAGGATGCGATGGGAGGGTGTAAGGAAATGAGTATACAATTCTTTTTTTTGTGATTTTCATAAACACTGTTTTCGCAGAATTAAGCTGCATATCCCAATTACTGCACCATGTGTCAATTTTCTGGAGGCTAGAGGATTTGGTCTCTAGGGCTGTTAATTTTGTTGAACGAATGCAATCGTCAGCAAAGAGCCTAATTTGGACCGGTTCAGATATAACAGTAATGATATAATTTATATATATCAGAAATAACAACGGGCCTAGCACACTACCTTTTGGAACACCTGAAGTAACTGGTAAAGAATTTGAATGATAACCGTCAATGCTAACAAACTGTACACGGTTGGTGAGATATGACGAAACCCACATCATTACAAATTTAGGAAGACCAATTAGTTCAAGTTTATATATTAGTTTAGCATGTGACACGACATCAAAAGTTTTTGAAAATCTAAAAAAAATGGCATCGACCTGCCCCAAGTGGTTAAGGACTGTTGCAAAGCTGTGAATAACCGATGTTGATTGGGTCACAGTGGATAAGCCTTTCCTAAAACCATGTTGAACAGAAGAAAGTACACCATTGTCATCTAGAAATTTGGTTATGTAGTTAGCTAAAATATGTTCTGCCAATTTACAACCAGTGGAAGTAAGTGAAATGGGACGATAATTAGCAACAAGTGCCATGTCACCCTTTTTAGGCACAGGCACAACACAAGCTGTCCTCCATTCAGAAGGCAGTCTTCCTGGTGTAAACGACATGCAAAATATTATTGAAAGAAATTTAGAAATAACTTCTGCATAACGACGCAAAAATACGTTGGGGATTTTATCCGCACCAGAAGTCGACCTAGTTTTAAGATTTAACAACAGTGAAGTTAATCCTGGCAGTGATACAGTGTCTGGATCAGGAAAAAAAAAGCATCACTACGAAACCTACATGGATTTGGATTAGAGAATACACTATGGAAGTGCCTATTAAAGTGCTCGGCAATGGTAGCTTTGTCAACAAGGATTGCACCCTCATGCATAATTCGTTTAATGGGCTTTTTCTTTTCTGCTAAATAGTTCCAGAACTTTTTGGGGGAGTCATGAATAAAGTCCGGTAGTGTGTGCTCAAAGTAGTATTGTTTTGCTTTCTGAATTTCTTCAGTAAGGTTCGATTTGAGAGTTTCAATTATGGATCGAGTGGATCCTCTTCGTTTCAACCGTTTAATTTTCCTCGTTAGATGCACTATGTTTCGACTGATCCAAGGATTTATCTGGCGTGTTTTCTTCACTTTCGTAGGGACAAAATTGTCTATGCAGTGGAAGCAAATTTTTTAAAACCTTTCCCATAATTCATCAATGTCAGAACCATGAAAAAAATCAAGGCAATACTCAAAGTAATCCAGCACACTTTCGTCATTTGCGTGTGAAAAATCATTGAAAGGAACTATTTTAGCGATAGGTTTTTTGTTCACACCATGCACAGGAAATGAAACATAGACCATACTGTGATCAGATAAGCCACATTCTACCGACACTGAAAAATTTTGAATGGAACAACTTAAGAATACAAGATCAAGCACCGAGGCAGAATCACCTTACACACGTGTTAGTTCTCTAGCAACTTGTTGCAGGTCATGACAAAGCATTATGTCACATAACTTATCAGCATGGGCACCAAAGCCTGAAAAATGAGGTGGGTAATCTCAGTCGATTCCTGGCAGATTAAAGTCTCCCGTCAGTATGATTCTGTCACCCTTGAATTTGGACATATGATCAGCAAGGTCATTTAGGAATAATACTGGTGAATCTGGAGGTCGATAAGCTGCAAAAACTAGATAGGACTGGCCGCAGCAGATTGCTTTTAAAGAAATTCTTTCGTGGCCAGCAATTTCCTTTAGGTCGATAGCGCAACAGCCATGTTTTACAAGAAACGCTAACCCCCCCCTTGAGAAGGCCTGTCACAACGGAATACTTGATAGCCGGGAGGAAAAACGTCACTGTCATCAATGTCGTCTCGTAGCCAGGTTTCCGTAATTACAGCAATATGTGGATCATATTCAAGTAATACAGCCTCAAGTTTTTCTGTTTTGTTTAGGACACTACGTGCATTGATGTTTATTAGTCTGAGTTTTTGGTCACTGGGAGCCGCAAGTCAAGGAGTTTGTGAGCCGCTCTGATGGTCTAGCCTGCCAGCCTGCTGCTTGGGAGCCTGACCTGGCAGCTTCACTCGTGCATTCTTGGCATCATCCCATGCATACAGTATTCCATCCATCAGCAGCTTATCGTTCAATAGAATTGCTTTTTTGCCTTTCTTTTTCTCTTGTTTGGCACTTTCCCACAAGAGCTTGCGTTTTCTGAGTGTGTTGCGGGAGTAATCACTTTGCAGGGATATGTCTTCACCTTTAAGTTTGAAAGCATTCTTCAAAACTTTCTGCTTTTCATTAAAGTCCTAGAAAAAGATAATGACAGGTCTTGTTTTTTCTGGCCTGCCAATCCTGTGGATTCTTCTTACAGAAGAACACGAGGCTCCAAGTTTTTTTGGAAAAAAATACCTTGAAGTACTTTTTGCTTAAGATCAACGAACGCTACTCCGAACACTAGCAGATTTGACCGTCTACTTCTATCTTCTAAATCATCAATCTTGTTCTGAAGAGAACGCACAGTTTGTTCAAGGGTCTCTATTCGATTTATATGTTGTTCAAATTCCAAAAATTTAGAGCACAGGTCATTGACTGTTTTTTGAAGATTAGCCTGCTGATCCCTAAGGGCTGTTATTTCAGATGCTAGTTTGTCCTGACCTTGCACCAACTGCTCCAATAATTTGCGAGTGTTTGGTTTATCAGGGCCAGGATTCAACTCGACATCGCCACTGAGCGACAATCTGCATACAAGATATACATCAGAGGCAATTTCTAAGCACTTTTGTGGGCACGGCAAAACCAAAAGGAACAAGTAATCACTCTTAATGCTAGAGTAATAGACACAAACCTGCACAAGGCAGAAGAAGGGTCGGTTAGGCGACATGCCCACAGTCAATGCGCCGCACCCACAGAAGAGGAATTCGTACGGGACGTCTTTTGAAGCAGGATCTGTTGATGTCACGTGGTAGTTCGGTGGTAGCGCTCCAGTCGTGAAGTTGGTGAGCAGGTAACAGTGCGTCATCAGTGGTAACAAATGCCAGAGACACGTGTCGACAGCTTGTGTGTCGAAGTTGCCTGGCGATCCAGTAAGGAAAAGCACGATAACCTGCACAAGGCAGAAGAAGGGTCTGTTAGGTGACACAGCCGATGCGCGCAGTTGGGCTAGTTGAATCTGATTCATGATGTAGTTAGCGCATGATGTTGTGCTGTGTCTTTCTCCCACCTTGGTCCTGGTTATTGGCACCAACTACATCATGCATCATGAGCAGGACAAGCCCTCTTATGGTGTTTTTTTCGGCAGTTACCGTGCCTGTTTTTTTTCGTAGCTCGCAGTGCCAAATAGGCACGTGCAGCATGACTGATTACTGTTGTATGTAGCGGGCACATCCAGCCTCTTCTTATATATCTGCCTTTTCTCCCTTCTTTTCAGCCTGTTAGGTGATTTTGTAAATGAATAGTAAATTGTGGGGGTTAACATCCCGAAGCGAGACATGGGCTTTTAGGGACGCGCGCAGTGTAGGACTGCGGATTAATCTAAACCACCTGGGGTTCTTTAACGCGCTCGCGAACATCGCAAGCACACTGGCGTTTTTTTTTTCTTTAAATGCACAGTGCGTCGTCGATCACAAAATTCGCCCATTGGCTGGACGGAAGTGACTTAACCTCACCTGAAGTGACGTACTTCACTTCCGGTTAAGGAATCGACAGCTGCTAATGATGTCGCATTGCCAACACATTTTGTGTTTCGCCTTCGTCAAAATACAACTGCCGCGGCCGGGATCGAATCCGCGACCTTGTAATGCGACTCGAGAGGAGCAACTTTAACCTGCCTTGCGGCTTCTTTCCGTTGTTTTCCTAGTGACTCAATAACAAACGAAGAAAAAGGAAGCAAGCACACTGCTATCCTCAGCCAGCGACCTAAAATTGGATCCAACCGGTCGACCCGCAAAGCTTGTTCCCGCCGCTTTGGCCTTAAATCCGACTCTTTCGATACCCGAAAAACTCGGCACGAACTTCTGGCTCAGGGACTTTAGTATACTTATCCGCGGATAAAGCGCAGCTGTCCTTCGTCTTCATTACTTTCAAGCTCTCTTCGTTGTCACAGTTTATTTTTCGCATTTTAAAAATAAAAATCTTACAGAGGCAGCCTCGTCTCCTTGCCCTTTCCCAACTTCCTTCCGCACTCACTTTACCTTTCGGCTCCCCTCACTTCCTCCCGATTCGCCTGTAGACGTCTCATCCCCATTCGCGGTTCCCACGGAATCCCATTACTGCCGATCATTTTTCAAGCTCCTTTATCGCCCGTGCACTTCTCCGGCAGTCCCGGTGCGCGGTGTATTTTTCATTACGGTCCCGTCGTCCTCTCCTGTCTTTTCCTTTGTTATTTTTCCTTCTTGGATCGGAAATTCGACCGCACTGGGTCATCGCACCCTCCCTTCGTCCCCGCATGAAACGGGGGAGCCCCCTTCTGTAATTGGAATTAAGACGGCATCTTCTCTACCCGCGCTAGCGCTCTCTCGGCTGTGCGACCGTTCACCATTTTTTTCTTTCCTGTTTTGAAGGTGTCTGGTGGCATAGAAGGCTGCTTTAACTTTTCCTTTTTTTGTCTTTGCTGAATCTCGGGAGCACGCCGTACAGTCGTCGGAGGCGTACGTCTGTCCCGTCGGCGAGCGAAGCCAATCGGGTTATCGGAATGCGATCAGCTTAACCTTCTGTGTCTTAGCCGAGCGCGCCGCCACCTCCTACTGGCATGCACTGGCCTTTATATTGTCTTTTCGGAGAACTTTCTAACTCTTGCCTGGTAGCGTATCGTATCGACGTTTAAGTCGTTATATACTAAGCCTCTCAGGTTATTTGAGCCTAATTTTCTTTTTAAAAGTGACATTTTACAGTAATAACATTTAAATCAGCATTGTTCGAGGTTGCTTGGCGTACTTGGAGGCGTACTTAGCAATTTTTATTCCTTATAATTACCCTTACGTACTAGGGAACCTCATTGCTTATGGCGCTCGGCTTCTGAGCCGAAATACGCGGGTTCGTTCCCGGCCGTTGCGGTCGCATTTCGATGGAGGCGAAATTCTAGAGTCCACTGTACTGTGCGTTGTCAGTGCATGTTAAAGAACCCCAGGTGGTCGAAATATCCAGAGCCCTTCACTACGGATTCCATCGTAGCCTGAGTCGCTTTGGAACGTTAAACCCCCATAAACCATAAACCAAAATTATTATTTTTTTGCCGCTAAAGATCAGATTTAAGGCGGAACCGCATGGCGCGATTTCAGGCGCGATTGACGCGCGGATGGTGGGACGCGTGCGTCATTTTGACGCGTGCCCAGTATGATCCGTCACGAAATCGCGCCGCCGCGTGCTCCTACTCGGAGGAGAAAAAAACGCCTCGCGCGGCGCGTCAGGGGCGCGTCCGCCAATCAGATTTCAAGTAAGTCACGTGGTATTTGGTCACGTGGCATTTTTGGTTTTTGGTTTTGCCACTAGATGGCCCTACTCTCTGCGCATCTCGACGGAACCTCTTCGGCGCATTTTTTTTTTCGCTCTGCAGAACCGGCGCACACGTGAAAAACACGTGCTACTGTTTCGTGCGCGCATCGTGTTCATTGAAAATGGAGAAAGCAGTCTTCAACGAGGCCCTTATCACGGAAGTGGAGAGGCGTCGAGTCCTGTGGGATATACGCGACCGCCTCTTCTGCTCTGTAGTAAGCGCCCGACACTCCATTTTCTATGTCGAGTTGTAAACAAGCAGCGGCCTCTTGGCATGCAGAAAGTACATAGTCGCAGTTTCGCACACACTCTTCCTGCTTGAAATTAAGCTTGATAAATATACTTCAGAAAAAAAATGTCGCTGTGTAATTACACTAAGATTATTTCTATTGCAGTGTTGTGTAAGTTTAAGGGCATATTACATATGCGGTAGCAGGGACAATTCATGTCGTTGGGAGTGACGTTGTCTGGCAACCCGGAAAACGCGCCGCGAAGGCGCCGCTCCCCTTTTTTCGTGCGGGTGCTCGCGCGTTGACGGCAACGCGGGCGTCCACCGCGCGTCGCGTTTTTCGCTCGCGGAAAACGCGCCATGCGGTTCCGCCTTAACGCCGCGGTCACATTTCGTCGCGCCGCGGTCGCATTCGCAGAATAGTTTTTTTCTATTAATTTTCCTTTTTCGCTAAACTACTTCTTGCTCTGATTTATCTCGCTTTGCTAGTTATTGCGAGCACTTAAATATTCTCGCGTGCATTCGGAGCACGTGACACAGTTCGCCGGTCGTCCCCGTGCAAGTTCGTCTTGGCTTGCTTCAACTCTGCGAGATTGGCTCGTCGAGGGCCGCTTGAGAAGGATGACGCGCGTAATTAAATTTTTATCTCGGCCGCCTCTCCCCCTGTTCCTTCCCGAGCCGACCAGCGGTGACGGATTGATTCCCTTCGCCACTTTGCGATTCCCTTCGACGGTGGCGAGGGGACGCGTCCGCGTTCTTCGTTTACGCCTCCCCCGCCGGCGCCTAATTTAGCTTTTTTTTTTGTTTCTTAAATTCCGCTTTCATTTTCCCACCGGGCCCGTGGCCTTCTTTACTCGTTGTTCTGACCCTCTCATCTTCTCTCTTTCGCAGTTATTGTAAACTTCACTTCCTCTTTTAGTGTTACCCGGTGCGCTTTCGCGCCTTTTCTCTTATTGCAAACTTCCGCTTCCGGTGTGGACCCCATCAACCTCTCTCCCCTCCCCTCCACGGATCCTTTCGTCTCCGCCCTCAATATCGAGGGAACCGACAGCCGAGGGAAGACGTAAGAAACGGAGCGGCGGCTGATAGCCTTCTCTGCAGGAGGAAGAGAAAAAAAAAAAGCAGAAGAGATGGTTAGTTATTCTGCTCGGTTTGTGCGCTGTCGCCCCGCGTTGACCCCCCTCCCCTCCCCTGATAAAGGTAAAAAGAAATGAAAAGGAAGGTGGGGAAGGCAGGGGAGAGAGATATAGGAGCCAGCGGTGCTGTTTATCCTGGACCCGAGCAGCATGGGCGAGCGGTTTCGGTGCTGTCTGTCCGCGTCGGGTCTCTCGAATGTTTTCTCCGAATGCTAATCAGTAATGGCTAGATTGCCCGCTCGGAGTGAGAGAGAAAAAAAAAGGCGATCTTGACGTCGTTCCGCGCCGCGTCGGGACGATTAATTACTCGGAGCGAAGGAGCCACCGCGCTGGTTGGTTCTTGGGCTGCCCTCCAGGGTGTGCGTGTGTGTGCTTGTGCACGCATGGGTGCTTACACGAAGTCGATGGCTCGCGAGACTCGTTTATAACTAGGTCTCGAAACAAGACCGAAGAAATGCGACCTCTCTCTCTCTTGTTCTTTCTCCCCCTTTACTTTCTATTTACTTTCGCCGTTTTTATTTTTTTTCCCCTTCAGCCATTTTCGTTTGTGTCTTTGTTTCGGTTTAAAACCTTTAATTGAAGAGCGCTTGTTTGTTATTCGGCGCGCATTAGGCATGCACATGGTTGTGGAAGCGTGGTCTCACATTATATATGAGTTGGTTGTCGGGGAAAGGAAATGGCCCAGTATCTGTCTCACATCTCGGCGGACACCTAAACCGCGCCGTAAGGGAAGGGATAGGGGAGGGACTGAGAGAAGAAAGGAAGAAAGAGGTGCCGTAGTGGAGGGCTCCGGAATGATTTCGACCACCTGGGGATCTTTAACGTGCACTGACATCGCACAGCACACGGGCGCCTTAGCGTTTTGCATCCATAAAAACGCAGCCGCCGCGGTCGGGTTCGAGTCCGGGAACTCCGGAGAAGTAGCCGAGCGCTCTAACCACCGAGCCACCGCGGCGGGTCTCACATTATATATAAATTGGTTGTCGGGGAAAGGAAATGGCCCAGTATCTGTCTCACATCTCGGCGGACACCTGAACCGCGCCGTAAGGGAAGGGATAGGGGACGGACTGAGAGAAGTAAGGAAGAAAGAGGTGCCGTAGTGGAGGGCTCCGGAATGATTTCGACCACCTGGGTATCTTTAACGTGCACTGACATCGCACAGCACACGGGCGCCTTAGCGTCTCACAGTCGATACTTCTGCTGTCATTACTGCTTCACATAAGGCAGTGTCGGCCTCGCAGGAAGGCCCCGTTGGCCATGCGAGCATTAAACTTTACTGTATTTTTTTCGCTGTTCATAACCGTCTTGGTCCCGCCACCCAGCCGTACCCTGCTGCTGGACGCCTTGTAAGTCTGTACTGCTAGACTTTAGCATACACGTTGTAGAAGTTGAAGCAAAGACCACACGGCTAGGGTTAATTTGTTCTGACGCGTAGCCGCGCAGAAAATCATCAGACTTCCTGCTTTCAGGTAAAAATACCGTTTCATTATTTTCTTTTATCTGTCACATATTTTGCGTTTCATCGAGTAACTGAACTTACTACTAGGCTAACTAATTATGGCCTAAATGAATCAGCGTAGTTCGATTGTTAAAGACACACGCGAAGCGAAGAAGAAATGGCAGGACTTAAGCGCTCATCGATGCCTTTTCATGCTTGTTCATGTTTGTTCATGCTTATTCATGTTTGTTCAATTCACTGTGTTGGGCTTTTCCTAGCAAGCAAAGCTCTTGTATAGTTACACATTTCGCTCGTTATGTTGCACGGGGTTTCATATCGGAATACCAGAGGACAACCGGGCGCTGCAATCGCTCATCCTGAACTGTAGTGAATTGTTTATCGACGTACGTATGTCGCTTGCTCACGCCATGTTATGCCAGTGCAAAGTAACCGTTGTTGTCTCTTTCAAGCTTTGCAAACAAGAAAATAATAGCTTGAGGGAGTACTCATTGTGAAATACTCATAGGCACTCAAGTACTGGGGCCGTATTACGCAACTGTCACAAATTCTGTCAAAATTTTATTGACAGTGACGTCAAAATGACGAAACAATTTGACGCCACCGCTTGACGCAACGGGGAATCAGCCAATTGCAGCAGGGCGGCGCCCCGAAGGCATTTATTTGCAGGGCGAGGGGCCGTGTGCTGAATTTTTGTATAAGGACTTAAGAAATACACAGCGGTAAAAATAACTAATATTTTATTTTGCTAAAACATTGTGTTTGAAGTTCGATGTTGTTCTATTAAATTTGCTGGTGGGTAACTTTTGCGGCCGCGGGAATGCGCTGACGGCAATAAAACGTCAAGCCGCTTTGCACGAAAGGAGCCGATTCCACGCCATGCTATTGTTTTTTTACGCAGCGTCTGAAATCAAGCTACTGTGCGGTTGACCTAAATGCGCAGAAAAATTTGAACGAATGCAGTGAATACTCCGTGCCTGCCGAGCGAACTTGCAAGAAGCCCTTGGAACGAAATCGACGAAGACAACTTGTTGAAGTTTGTGTTTTTCTGCTCTTTCTATCGATGACAAATATGCCAAAAGGTGAGGTGTTGCAGTATGAGATGTGTGGTTGTTTGTTTCTTTTCCCTTGGGAATCAGAAGACGACCACGAAGTGCGATTTGTTGGGAAAAATAAAGTGCTTTGCCAGCATAAGCGTGTTTTATTTATATGTAGCTGTGGCACAGAGGTGACCTCGGGAACCCACCCCTTCTGCGCGCTAAGTTAGCAGATTGCCTCCAACACCTCCCGCACGCATTTGGTTACCATCGGTTGTGCGATGCCGACGTGGGCCTTGTAAACAACGGCAGCTTGAAAGCCGCCGGTATATAGCAAAGAACGGCATTGCACACAGCACCTGCCGCCGCACCGACAGCGGGCTCGCAAGCAAACCTCCCAGTTCATCGGCGAGTTCGTCGCACAGCCACTCCACAGTCTTCTTCTCCAGTCGAAAAAGGCGTCGAAACAGCTCGTCCGGCAAGTCAAGCTATACAGGAACACTAGTCAAACGTGTCTTCGTGCGCCCTCCTTCGCCGTTGCTCGTGCCAGCGCAGCTGCCTCAGTCGTATGGCCTCGTACACCGCCGCCATTTTCTGTCAAAAACGCAACGGTCAAATTGACCGCCTCGAAGATGTCACAGAAAACTGTCAGTTAGCGCCTGCATAATTAGGTGTGCAACGTCACCACTTCTGCTACATCTGTGACGTAATCTGCAACCACCCATGACGCAAAAAAAAAGCAAAATGGCCGCCAGCCACGACCGACCAATAGGAGCGAGGCTAATTGACACGTTTTGGACAAGTTTTTGACAACCTTGCTAATTGACAGTTCCGTAATACGGGCCCTGGTGACAATTTGACCTGAAAGGCTAGTACAAGAAGCCACTGGACGTTCTAAGCCGGCCCTGTTAATGATAACGCACTTCCCGCGGCGAATGTAATATAATGGACAGCTTCAGCGGACCGCAGCTCCAGATTTCTGTTTATTGGTACGATACGAAGCTCATTATTAGATTCGTTTCGTCGTTCGATTTCGCGGCCGTCATGTTCACTTGACCCTTACCGGGAGCCTTTTGGATGCACGCGCACAGTGCTTCCGAATATAACGTGCTGTGACTGAAACCGAAACGCACTATAACTGTAGTAATAATAATAATAATTGGTTTTTGGTGGAAATGAAATGGCCCAGTATCTGTCTCACATATCAGCCGACACCTGAGCCGCGCCGTAAGGGAAGGGATAAAGGAGGGAGTGAAAGAAGAAAGGAAGAATAGGTGCCGTAGTGGAGGGCTCCGGAATAATTTCGACCACCTGGGGATCTTTAACGTGCACTGACATCGCACAGCACACGGGCGCATTAGCGTTTTGCCTCCATAAAAACGCAGCCGCCGCGGTCGGGTTCGAACCCGGGAACTCCGGATCAGTAGTCGAGCGCCCTAACCACTGAGCCACCGTGGCGGGGCCTATAACTGTAGTACATTTTCAGCTTTGAGTGGCGGCGTTTTCCCGGTGCGGGGGACAACTATTATAGATAGCGACATTCCATGTTGTCTTTAATCTGGATGTGCATTCGTAAGCCTGTCAGATTCTTCGCATGCGGCAGCGAACGAGAGTGTATGTTTGCAGCGTTGAGCAGGGAATACCACAGCAACGGGGCAGAAACGGCGACTTGAGTCTCAAGTCTTCGAGGCCAAGCTCGTGATGGGTCCCCTCATTTCCGCAGAGCCTAATTGTAATCACCCGTGTCATCTGCATTAATCGTCCCTCGCGCGCCTCGCATTTTCAGTAACCGTCGATTTCGTGCTCAACGTCTTTAATTTTCAGGTGTTGCTGCTTCCTACGAGCGAAGTCCCTCCTTTCTCCCCTTACGCGCTGCGCATTCCCGCGAGACCAATTTCTCTTTGCACGGTCCCACTGATTTTTTTCTTTTGTTCTTTTTTTTGCGTGGCGTGAGAGCTGCTGACCCGCCCGCCCTCGGCCTCTCATTTCCGAAGCCGAGAGATAAAATAGAAGTGGCGAAGGGGGACGCCACTAGAGGGGACGCCGGGCGTGGAAGAGAAACACTGTATATGCGATCGGGTACAGGAGGGAGGAGGCGGGGGCGCAGATTTGGCATCGTCACTAACGATGCTTGACTCTCATCTCGAGCCTCCACCGCGGTCTGGCTGCTGCGCCGACCCGCCGCTGGGTTCGCTGCTCGTCAGGCGGCGCTGCTGTTGCTGCTTGACGCTTGGCCTGCTTACTTTTTTCTTCTTCTTTCGTCTCTCCTCGCGTCAGCGTGCGCATCGGCTTTCTTAACGCGATTTGGCCCCCCGCTTTGGAATGCGTAATTAATGCCCCGTTAATTACGATTTTATCGCACCCCCCCACCCCCCCTTTTTCACTCCTTCTGTCCTGCTGTCTCAACCCTCAGTCGTAGGGGGAGGATATATATGTGAATTCTGTGCTCCTCGGGTGCCTGCGCTGTACCCGTTCATCTCGCAGGGGACATGGAGCGCGGGTATGCGGGAGGGGGAATCGGGTTGTGTTTATTTTTTTGTTTTCGCGGTTCGGACTCTCTGGGCTACTCTTTCTTTTTTTCGTGTGCACAAACGACCTTCTTCTAGTTCTTCTGTTGTCTGAGTTTTCCTGTTTCTTTTTTATTGTTTTCATCCTAATCAGCAACCTGACGAGGCTTGTTTATGCGATGTAAAAAAAAAAAAAACGGTTACGGGGTTTCGCCTGATTACTGGCCGCACATCGATCGGTTGCCGCTTCTGTGCTCGTTTATCGCTCACGATACAGCGGCTCTTTTTTTTTTTTCTTAAGAGCAATTCTTTCTTTCGTTCTAACGAAAACAGTACTTTGAAGCAAGTGAAAATATAGCCCTTGTGTTTAGTAGTTGTTCGCGCTCTCTTCTGCGCGTTTTTAATGGCCTACTGCCGTGTCCATCCTTTGAGATGTGAATCGGCAGCTTGCTATAAGCTACCGCAGCGGTGGCCTAGTAGCTTGAGCGTCCGCCTCGCTTGCGGTAGGTGCGGGGCTCGATCCCCAGTGCCGCCGGGTACCCACCCGTGATACAAAGGGTACAAGCTTTCTCCCGGTCTGGTGCTCGGCTTGTTTAGGGTGAAATGCTTGGGAAATGGGTCTTTGACCCCACCTAGAGTAGAAGTATAAACCTTGTGCCGTGGCGCTCTTTGGCCGCTGATGCCCTTGCGCCAAAAAAATTCACTATCATCATTCAATATAAGCTACACGTCTCCCGCACTCCGCTAAGCGTGGCGGACGCACACGCGACAGGCGACGTAAAGCGGCACTTCTTCATGCGGCTGCCAGTGTTCGAACAAAGGGTCGATGGTGTTTCTTGGGATGTTCAACTCCAGTGTGGGTCATACTTGCATTGTGTCGTCACTTGTTTTTTTCTTCTTTTTAATGGGTTATTTACAATCTCTACTGTGAAGAAAACAATTGGAGGGGACACTTAACCTCCGCGTTAAAAGTATGACGCGATAGCGTACTGGGTTAATTCCTATATATGTGCAGGATTGGTCATTTTATATTTTAGAAAGCTGTCCTTGTAGGCTCGCGAGTTTCATTCTCGTAGGATACTCGCTGGCTTTGGTGTTCGGCTGCAAAGCCAAGTGTCGCGGCACCTTATTCCACCCCCGGCAACATCGTCTCGATTGAAGCGAAATGCAAAAAAATGAGAAAAAATTGGCGGTGGTTTAGCTGTGGTTAAACCCAGAGTGACGCGATAGCTACAGCTGGCCGAGTGGAATTTGGTCACGTGACCAACCACGTGATCAGCCATGGCGCCGCGCCGCCGGCAGCTGCTCCGCACCACGTGACAGTGTGGCGGCGCATTCACAGGATGACGGCGCTGCCACTGAGCTCACGGGGTGCCACGCTGAAGGCTCGAAATGCTTGCGTAATGCAGCTATCGCTACAAAAATTGAAGGCGACACTTAAGCTCTTCCTTAAGGATGACGCGAGTCATATATAAGTCCATATATGACTTATTGGTCATTCTCAGCTTTACATTCATACCTCCCTGGGAGCCCTCATACCACTCCTGGCGCAATGGTGCAGCGGTTAATGGATGCGCCGTTGCCTTAGGATGGTAGCTGCTGGCACCGGTGGGTTTTTTGCAACCCAAGTTGCTCTTCCAGAGCTACCTCTCGCGATCGACCACTGAATTAACTGTCACCTTCCAGTGTGGTTAGTATTCTCACAATACGGTGGGTAGGTTGCGACGACGCCACAAGGTCGCGTGACCCATGTTGCCCACCTAGGTTGCTTTTCTGGGGGGTGGCTGCCTGGGCCACCCTACGCCACCCTATTTATCGCTCACAACGGCGACAGCGCCAATAACGCCGACAACGCCGACGCCGGATTTTCTGCGTAAAGCGACCTTTGACGCTATCGCGTTAAAAAGAAAAAGAAACGCACCTGTCTGCTGTGCGATGTCAGGGCTCTTCCAAGAACCACAGGTGGTCGACAATAATCCGAAGCCGTCCACTACGGCGGCCCTCATAGGCCACGTGGTAGCTTCGGGACGTTAAGCTCCACATTCCACCACGCCACCACGGTCCCGCCCTGGCGGAAAAGCCCGGCTGCCATCAGTGTCGAAACAGCGTCGACTACAGCCGCGCACGGATCGAGTTTGGGAAGTGCGCGCCCCGCTTCGGAAAACTTTTGTGTTGGCCGCAATCCGCAGCTTCCCGAACTCCGCAACACCACCGCCATCGGCTGTTTGCCTTCGTTCTTCGGCGGGAGTTTCGTGGCTGTCGAAAGAGTCCCAGTGCGATGCCTCTGTGGTGCACCATCCCAAGCGGGGCTCCCGGGGATTGCCTGCATGCCAGCCGTGGCTGCGAGCCATGACTCTTAATTAGCCTCCGCTCGAACTTTGCTCTCTTGCCCGCCGGTGTAGGGGCGCAGCTTTTCGAGGATCAGTACACTGCGCGCAGTGGGTGGCTCCGCGCGGATGGCACGCTACCCGGAGGCTTCTGTCCGGCTGCTATGCTCTCCTGTAGTTGTCGTGTGTTTTCTTTCAGCGTTAGCTGCTATAGCCGCTGTTTAGAACATTGCTGTAATGGAACTTTCGCGCTGGGTTATCTTTCGCCTCAATACATGTCGGACATGCAGCGAAGCCTACGAGCGCGAAAAAGGAAGCTGAGGAAAGTGCTGGAGTGGGCTGTCGCCGACGAGGTCGCCGTTACGTATTGGGCTGCGTAAGGGAGCGGGCAAGTTTTTTTTTTTCTGGATGAGCAGGGTGGTAGCACAGGTTTTGATAGTTAAGACTTTGAGCACGTGTCGTCTAGGGAACAGAGTTTATCGTCGTCAAGTACGGTCTTTAATTCAGTGGCTCGTGCTATGTCGCCGACTGTTGGCGCTTGTATTCTTGAAGTTATGAGTTGCTCATGTAGCAAAAAAGGAGAAAAAACATCCGCGTTGTGACGTAAATAAAAAATTGCATAGGTGCCGCTTGCTTAGAGTTGAGCACTCACAAAAGAGAAGCAAAACGAGAGAAGAGTTCGCAAAAGCAACGCGTACTTGGCAACGGCACTAACTGCCTTCTGACGCCTCGTTAAAAGCACCGTCCTGTATTTAACAGCGCGTCCACACGGCTAAGGTTTAGGAACGGCGACGTTCAGAGCCGTAGAAGGGTACAGCAACGCTTGCACATTCGTTAAAAACTAAAAAGCACCATAGCAGAGCTGCAGCCGCGGTTCGCACTCGTTCGTTCGTCAGCATAACGAACGTCGTCGTGAGAACCCGCTTACGCGGGCGTTCGTCTCCCACCATAAACGAGCCCGAAGCGCGTCGCAAGGCCCGGCGTAGTTTTCCCATTTCGCGCGACCCTAACGAGATGTTCGGGAAACGATTTAGGCCAAGCAAGAACAGCAGGAGCCGACAGCGGGGACAGCTTCAGGGCGGCGGCATTAGCGGTGGGCGCGGAATAACCAACAACACGAGCCGAGTCCGAAGCCAACGAGGGCGAGGATATAGCCTCCTATGCGGGCAACAACGGCGACCGCGTTGTTTGCAGAGAGCCGCAGTGCGGCCATAACGCGTCATTCCTCTGGTCTAAAAGCGAAATTTTGTGTCTCCCGCCAACGACCGCGGCGTGTTTGGGAAAGGCAAAAATGCGCCCGAGACAAGCAGGGGCCCAGCCTTTGCGGATGCTGCTCCTGCCGCTTCTCTTTTTTCTTTCCGCGGCGCCGCCACCGCTGCTGTCGTCGTTGTGCGCTCGACGAAAGAGCGTCGAGAAATGATGGCGTATAATAGCCCGGAAAGTTTGAGGCTTCCGTCGTCGTAGCCCTTTATTACAGAGGCTCGCTCGCGCCGTACGAAGTAGTACCCCTTCCCCCCCCCCCCCCCCCCCCCCCCCCCGGCACTCATTCCGCTTCCACACGTTGTTTTGTTGTACGCGGTCGGTTTTCAAAGCGCCTCCAATGCGCCGTTTCACGTCTAATAGGAAACGCAGAAGGGCGCTGGCCCTGCCTGTACAGCAATTCGGTAGTGGTGGGGCAGTGAGGAGGGAAAGGGAGGAGAGGGGGGTAGCTGAAAGTACACGGAAGGGGTGTAGATGATCGCCGGAGGTTATAGACGAACGCGCTTTTAAATGGCGACGCGCTAACTTGAGCAAGAATAAGAACTAATTGGCCGTTTTCTCTCGCTGCCGGGGATCAGGGAAAAGGGGTAGAAAGGGGAGAGGGGGGCGTGTAAGGAAGGGGTCGGAACAATTGGAACGTTTCGGCGTGGATGCTTGCGAGTTATGGCGCGCCAATTCCCTCCGCCCTCTCTGCTGTTCTTATTCGCGTGGGAAACTTGTGAACCCTCGCATTTCGACGGGGGCGCGAAGTGGTCGCCTTCGTTTTCAAAGAGCATCGCCCTTCTTTTCGCCGCGAGCTTCGCAATTGCCCGCACCGTTACAGGCGCCCTCATTGTTCTCCGAATTTGCGGGATCCTCCTCTTGGAGATCGATTTGTGCGCGAGGCCGGGTTGTTTGTCGGTTGTTTGGGATGTTGTTCGAAAGTCGGGGAAAGGTTTTTTTCCAGTGGGGGTGGAGGGAGGGGGAGGGGGAGGAACCGCATGGCGAAGTGAGAGAGAAAGGCGCAGCTTCAGTGCAATTAGACAGCTTATAGCGCAGTACGGATGAAAGGCCGGGATCGTAGGGAACGAATTCGAGACCGAAGTCTGCCACTTGCGTCCGAGGCTCGATAAGCATTTCTGGGAGCCGCGACTTTCTAAACACGGGTTACGCGCGAGGGTTGAACGGGCTCGGTGGCGCTCTCCCGTTCCGACGTCGGCGGCAAGACAAATGAGTGCGCGTTGACTTGGCGCGTGGTCTCCATGCAGTAGGCACATCGTTTGCGAATCTTTCTGCTGATCGGGTCGTTATGTGCGTTACGCCGTCGTCGAAGATTCCTCGCGGCAGCCAGCGGAAGTTCGAAGCTTTTGCTCGCATTGCGGTCCATTGCACTGGGAGGGGGATCTTGCGCAGTTCTCCATTTTTATCGAAAACGGGAATTGGAATGCGGCCGTCTCGATAGGCGGAGCGGTATCTTAACGACAGCGATACGTACACTTTCGGCACGACTGGAAATGTGCCACCGGCCATCCTTGTCGTCTGTCTTGGGTTCATTAATGACCCATTTTGTAAGGCCGGCAATTATGTGCGACCTTCTGGCAGTTGCCATATCGAAAACTCAAATGCTTGTTGGACCTTCTGACGGTTAAGAAGGCTAAGCGAAGGTTTCTTATAGAAGTCCTTCGTTGGGACGTCTTCAACGGCTTTTGTTGAGAAATAATCTTTCCATCTTTTGTTGTTGTGGCGGTACTTAACCGTAACTGACTTTACTCCGTGTATCGCCTTCTGTTTGAACATCTCTTCTTATGGTTTTCTCTTGTACGGGTAGCGCCGCTGCACCGCTAGCTTTCGATGTGTTCCTTCGGTGATCCGAAAGCGTGCAGTACTGGTCTGAAAATTTTTGCAGCTGTTTATCACTCGCGTCTCTCGTTTCAGTTAATCCTTTATTTGCGAAGTTTTCTTTCGGCCTCGTTCTTTTCAAATTGAGCGTAACGTATCCGAAAGGTGCAACCGCTGTCACTGTTTGCTGAAGTAGTAGTTTCGTTGCAGATCAAGCTAGTAGTGAAGAAATGGCTGTGATAGCTGCTGCAAAAACAATGCACAGCGCGAAAGAACCGCGAGTAGTAGAAAACATTTATTCCAAAAAGGTAGGATAGAGAGGCGAAAATACAGATTTTGGGTGGAGTCCTTATTTCAGGACCCCAATGTCCACCGCAGTTGCTCTTGCTTGGGATATCAGCTTTCGCTGCGTCGCTAAGTCAGAGCTGAGCAGGGCAGACTCCCACTGTTCCTCGGAGTGATGTTTGTCTAGTTCGGGGGGCTTGGGACCGGAGCAGCCCCATGTTACATGATATGTTGTTGGAATTCCGCCACAGCAGGGAGAATCAATGTGCAATGCACAGCTCGAGATTGCGTTGCAGTTTAGCACGGCTACGGCGATAGCCTATATAGTGCTCCCGCGCAGCGGCCTGCGAAGCTGATTGTTCTCGCCGCCACCAGTTGACTCCGGTCGGGGATATTCATTTGATTTCTTTTTTAACTTAACGTGTCGTCGCTGTACATAGGCAACGGCACAGGATCCAAAGATGACAAAGATTCTTGGCCGGTGTTGGTGAGCGTATGAGCGCTCGCTGGAAACGTGCTTCTGCCGTGTGCATCCTGTTAAGGCAGAGAAGATTTCGTTTGTTTAGTTGGCACCTTAATAGCTGGTAGCGCATTTGTGGCTGTTCCTGCGTGTAAATCGTAGTGCCGTCCGCGCTTCAAATCTGTTCTGAGGAAAGAAGTGCCGCCCCCCCCCCCCCCTTTTTTTTGCTAAGGAAAGGGCCGTTTTTAAGAGTACACTTTGCTGTGCTACATTCACAGCCCTTGCTGCAGTTCTCAAAGTCCTTAACGCCGGGCTGGTCCAGGTGGACACCCCGTGCCGCCTCCTCGCGTCGCGTTTATTCTGCGCGTGCAGCTGTTCCCTCAAAGTCCGCGCTCAATTTGTTTCTCACGCTGGCTGCCCGCTCTCCCGGGGCGCTGATTAAATTCCCGTTGCCGTTCGGTTTCACTCTGTCCGCTGCGCCTGCACGCACGCATGTGGCGTGTCAACTCTGCGACAATGACCGCTAGTATGACAAAAGAGAGAGAGAGAGAGGGGGAGGTAGAGAATCAAACGGGGAATTACTGAGTGCATCAAGTCCCAAGGCGTTAGTCAGCCCTTCGTCGTGTTCGCTTTAGGAACGGACGCCCCTAACCCTTACATGCACAACACACTTCCCCGGAGCCTCGCAAAAGCGGACTCCGTTATAATGGCGTTATAACAGCTTGGGCGAGCGGGGTGTGGGCAGCGTAGTGACCGCGTGTCGCCTTCTCCACTTTGCTGGACCCAGCGTCCAGTTGGCATGCACGAATTGCCTGCTGGCCTCCGTCCCCGCTCCTTTTGGGAAATTAGTCTTCGGGTCCGGCTTCATTTTTTCACCGCGCCCCATTAGCCCCGGACGCGGGCGGCGGCTGCCCTGCGTTTTCTGCGACGGGATTACGCGCTACTACGCAACTCCTTCTCTGTACCCGAGACGTTGGCTTTCCCCGAGGAAGCACACAGGGCGCGCCTCGTATGAATCTCGGCGACCGTGTGCTACTGTACGTGTCCGCGCCGTTTGAGCTGCCCGTGCCTCTGAGCTCCCGCGCCTTATTGTTTCGCGCAGTCTTGATCGGTATGAGCTGGTCATATATTGCGCGCGCATAGCGCCAGGTTTCGGGATTTTTTTTATTTTTCCCCGTGGATGCGGAGCTCTGGTGAGGCTCGTTTTGGACGGAGTGCGAGTTAATTGCGTCGCGCGCCTGGTGGGACCATGCGGCGCGGATGGTCTAACGCGCAGCGTGATTTTTATAATCCCACGCGCCTCTGTGGACATCTCGTCCGGCGCGTGCAGCAAAATAACGGTTGGACGGACCTGAGTTGGCTTTAAGGGTCTACTGCGCACACTGCTTTGCACGAGGGCCTATTGAATTACGCTCGCGTCGCGTGAAAAATGGCCGTCACCTGTCGTGGAGCGCTGTAAAGCTACGGACAGGGTAAAGTGGTGTTTGAAGTTGCCTTACATAACTGAATAGTTTATGGGCGTTTTTCTCTTTTTTTTTGCATCGTTAAAGTTCAGAAGAAGCGTTCTGAAAACGTGCAAATGGCACGGTGACGCGTCTCTTTTAAAGTCTCATTATCTATAGGTCCCTAAAATGATGTATTTGACCAATATCTTGTCCAGTCGTTCTGTCGATAATAATAATAATTGGTTTTTGGGGAAAGGAAATGGCGCAGTATCTGTCTCATATATCGTTGTACACCCGAACCGCGCCGTAAGGGAAGGGATAAAGGAGGGAGTGAAAGAAGAAAGGGAGAATAAGGTGCCGTAGTGGAGGGCTCCGGAATAATTTGGGGATCTTTAACGTGCACTGACATCGCACAGCACACGGGCGCCTTAGCGTTTTTCCTCCATAAAAACGCAGCCGCCATGTCAGCCGTGCGCGATTTTCGGTGCACTCTAAACAGAAAGGAGTAAAAATGGGAGTAAGCTATTCTCTAGCTCACTCCCTTTCATAAAAGGGAGTGAGCTACAGGGCAGCTTACTCTCTTTTTTTACTCCCGTATAGGAGTATTTGTGTTTAGAGTGTACCGCTCGCACCAGGACGCGTCGCGACCCATGTTCCCGAGTTCTCCTGGAGGCTGAGCTGGGGTCGATCAGCTGCTGCTGCTACCGCCAGCAAACTTTGTCGCTCAGTTCGCCGGAACTAAATCGGATGCTGAGGTTGATACGGTACAGCACGCTCAGCGGCAAGGCGGAGTCGACGTAAACTACGTTTTTCATTTTTCATTTCCTTTAATGCCCTTCTAAAGTTTCCCTTCTACATGCAGCTCCCGGACCCGCCATATAGGCATTGTCATGACTTTTCAGCTGTGGGGAGAGCGTGCGGCAGCTTCGTACCCCGAATCTTTACGGTTCTATACGAACAGGCGTTTGTAACTGCGTTCCATAGCCCGATGTTGAATATGGTGGCGCCCTTCAACATCTTTTTCAAAAGGTGTATGACACTAACAATTTATAACAGCTTTGGCGGACACCAGTGAAACGGTCATATAGTTTCTTTCTTTGTGCAAATGGTTTGTCAGATTGCCGCTGCTGTTGCTTGACATCTCCGCACCCTTTTGTGTCAGCTGTCTGTACTACTTGCTCGCGCAATGTAGACTACGGCTGACGCGCAGCACTTCCCGTGTTAATTCAGATCACGCTTTGGGGTGCCTACAAATGACTTTGTTGTAAAATTTCTCATGCTGGCGCGAGGAGCAGGTGGTGGTACAGGAGCTCTGGAATTGGGTGGTTGCACTAGTAGTAGTGTTTGTGCATAAATGTTAAGGGAGTAAAATACGATATCTCGGTAGGTTTTCAAATTAGCCGATAGCCAAATGTTTTGGCTCATTATTGGATCGAGGTACTGCTTGCGTTGAATGGTATGTCGCATGCATTCGTGCTTGCGATGATAAGTAATGTCGTTTTGTGGTAGCGGAATTTGCTAACATGCTCGTGTGAAGAATTCACTGTAGTTTAAGGATTCCCGTGGTCAGAGCTAATTCGGACCTCTGCATTACGGTGGTCCTCATTACTGACAGTGTTTTTGCTTTGGCGCGCTTGAATCCATTAAATAATAATTATAAACTGCAGTGGAAAGAAATCTGCAGTTGTATATCCATCGACTTTGACGCTGCGAAATCTGTTTCTATGTGCGATCGGCGTTGTCGTCGATATAATAAAATTAGGCAAGGCGCTTAATGCCGGCAGAAGCCGACGCCCTAATACATTTCTATTCGCTACACTTCCATTCAATTCAGGCGTCTCTTACTACACGCTGTCTTGCTTCGCCGCCCGTGCTAATTGTGATCGCGCTAGCTTCTCTACGTCTCACTTATTTGTTCTTGTGAGGAACTTTTGTGCGTTTCCTAACCGTGCGGAGTAAGGACTGTCCTTCCACGTTTGCTTCTCAAATTGGATTAAAATTCCCGCACTCGACGAGAGAACACTTCTTCCTTTTCACCACCACCGCTGCGGCGGTGCGGCGGGCGTAAACCCCAGAAAGCCGAGACGCTCGCGCGAGAGAAGCTCGCGGTGCCTTGGCCGCGGTTGTTATAGTTGTTATAGTTGCCTTTTTCTCGGACAGCTTAAACTCAACACCGTGGAGGACGAGCCTGAGTGCTTAACTTCTCGCGGCCGGATCATAGTTGAGCTACGACGAGTGTCTGCGGATCTTACACCGCCGACGTCTCTGAGCGCTCGTATTGCGCGAGTGGGGAAATCTCTTCATCTGCGGGGTTGTTCCCGCGTTGCTGCTCAAAGTCGGGGCCTGGCTCGCCGCGTTCACCGCCGGAGCGGCCACATTCGCTCACCGCTAACCGCCTTGCGTCGACATCTTTCTCCCCCCCGCCTCTCTTTACTCGTCCGCGGATTTACGGGGGCGCGAAATCGGATTTACGGAGGCGAGCGACGTCCAATTTGTACGGCGGAGAGCTCGGTGCGAGTCGGGGTCCTTGTGTGATCCTGCTGGTCGTGAGCGGCCCCTTTGGATGATGTCTGGGCAAGGGACACAATATATACTGAGGCTAGAGAAGAAATAAGAGAAAAGATGTCTCTGCCCACACAGCTGGCTGCACGGCAGAAGGAGTGGAAAAGTGCGCAGGTTGTGGTGTTGTAGGAGTGCCCACGGATATACATGTATGCAGTAAGGGCGAAGGGCATGCGCCAGCCACATGTAGGTGAACAGCCACTAGACACTAGATATTTAAGAGCACTGGTCGTTTGGGGGGAAATTTGGCCGCGTTCATGCGTCACATTTCGCGCCTTGGCACGGTCACACGGTAATTAATGCGCTGTAGGAACTAAGCCTAATGGTGCGTTTCTGATATAGGCAGAATGGTGACGATTGCGATGATGAGCGGTTGCATTCATGTTCGCTCGTGGCAAAAGCTGATCTTTTAATGCCTTCGCGGCAAGCACCGATAGCAGGCCAGAGCTGTAGCTACGGCAAGCGCAGAGCGTGCGTGACAGGTTCCCTGTCGCTGTATCTTTAGCACCGCCAAACTGCATCTAGCGGGCAGCGCTTCGTATCGTGCAGAGTTGTTTTAAAGGGGGAGCTTAGCTCAGAGTCGCCTTCTTCTTTTTTTTGCGGCTTTGTCTCTGTCTATCTTTTGCAACTAAACGGCGTCTCCTTGGTAGCGCGTCACCACCGAAAACTCCGGAGTTAACCCGTTGGACGTTAAGGATTTCATTCCCGAGGTTTGAGGTCTTTAACGACCACGTGTGCGCCTTGGGGAATGTACCGTTTTTCTAAAGATGCTCCAGATCAACCTGGAACTGGATGTTCCTGGGGTGGGGTGCTTAGTGCTGCTCTTGGTGTTACTTCTTGATCGCGGGAGGCAACAAAAAGTCGGAAACGTCTTTCTTTGTTCTAGTTGCTGGCGGAGGTTATTTAGCGCTGGCGGAAAATTACCAAGCTCGATCGAACGCTATGCACTCAGCGGCAGAGATTCAAAGCTGACACTGACGCAAACGGACTCGCGCGAAGAGATGCGCGGGAAAGACGCACAATGAGGAGAGAAAAGAAGCCTAAGCGGAGTGGCCTCCGTGATGCTTTCCGTACATGTGCCGCGCTTTCGTTCCCTCCCGGACGGCAGGCACCTGCTGGTGAGCGGCGGGCCGTCGCTGTCTCCCGACCTGTGGCGCGTGGCGGCGTCCAGCGTGTGGAGGGCGTCTCGGGCCACGCTGCTGGCCGCCCAGCAGCTCATGGTGTGCTTCCACGCCGGCTCGGACAACTTCTACGGAGACGTGGGCCAGGCCAAGGTGGCCGTCCGGAGGGACTGCACGCGCCCGGAGGCCGACCGCCTGCGACAGCTGTGCCGACAGGTGAGGAGGAGCTGCCCTGAACGCGTCGGGTGAAGCGTATAGTTGTATAGTTTCCGATTGATAGTGGAAGCTCGAGAGATAGTGAGCAGGGCCTCCGGGGAATATATTGGCGCTGTATTGGTACCTTGCTCCGCAAGCTTTCTTTTAGTATTTGCTGAGAGTTTTGGTTTCAGGTGCCCTTCCTATCGATGACCTCAGATCGATATCTAGAAGCAGTAAAACTAGTGCGCACTTATGTTAACTGTTACGTGCGTTCATTTTAGATTTGTATAGTTCGCGATTAAAAGCCCCGCTACGTTTCTACAGGATTATGTGAAATACAGAGCGTCATGCTTTATCTTTAGGCTTAGGCTTGCGAATAAACGTAGGAGACCTCTGTCGGGTGGAGAACCTCCTTTCCCTCTTTCTGCACTTAACATTTTGCATGCGTGTAGATTATAATTTTCTGTCGCGTACGTGACAGTGGAGTACGCGTGGAAAATGTGCTAACCCTCTGCATCAAAGTGACCCTAACCGCCGTGACTAATGAGTACAAATAGAGTTTCACAAAGCGCGCTTATGATGCGTTGCTACAACCGGGCGCTACCTCCGGGCTGTATACGCAACGCTCGCGAGCTGTGGCTGCTGGCCTTGCTGTCCTGAAAGACGTGGCCTCGGCCTCGCCCAGGTGTTCCTCCTGGACGCCCAGCGAGCCAGCCTGGGCACCTCTTCGTGCCGCGCAGATCCGACGCCGACGGCGGTCGACCAGGAGTGCTCCTTCATTTTCCTGCTGCACCCGCCGGACCGGGAACACACGCCGGCAGCGGCCAACCCCAGCAACTACGTCGTCAGGTGCGTTTTCGTGCTTGCGCTTGACGGACGCGTCGGCCGTGGCTCCTGGATGTCACCTATACTGCTAGGAATGCTCTCTTTCCCCATCTTTTTTTTTCGTTGTTGATGACTATGCCGAGAAATGCCCTTGGATGTCACTGAGGCAGGGTCAGCCTACTGTTTTTCCCAAGCGTGTGATGATTTTTTTTCCGACTTTGCTGCATACGCTGTTTATTTCCGCGTGTGAGCAAAGACTGCTGAGTCTTCATTGTTACTCCTAATAGCTATTAGCTGGTTATTTCCCAGTGTGAACGAAGACTGCTCAGTTCTACATTGTTATTCGTAATAGTTATTACTGTTCGTAATTCAGTCGCTGCGGTGGCTCAGTAACTTGTTCGGCTGCTGACCCGAAATACGCGGGTTCGATCTCGGCCGAGGCGGTCGAATTTTGATGGAGGCGAAATTCTAGAGGCCCGCGTACTGTGCGTTGTCAGTGCACGTTAAAAGGGCCCCAGGTGGTCGAAATTATCCGGAGCCCTCCACTACGGCGTCCCTCATTGCCTGAGTCGCTTTCGGATGCTTAAACCCCATAAACCATTTTCGTAATGTTGTCAGCCATCAGTTGTAGTAATATATGAGAATCAGCGGTCGCGTAATTGTATAAGGAACACTGAAGTGAATGTTAATATCTGGGGAATCTATACTTGCATGAATTGCAGTGCCAGTAGTATGAGGTACCCACGAGCGAAATATGCCTACGTCCGTTGTGGGGTTCATGCCGGAACTTAGCATGGGCCATCGTTAATGCTGGCCTGTTTCGGCCAGCCGTCAGCGCTGGCGTTGCAGGCTCGCTCGCGTTGTTAGCGAGCGCACGAGGTCCAGACATGGTCTTTGCTGCACTTTCTCCGAAGAGCGTAAGTTTGTTACTTTGCGGCTGGCAGTACGAGGAAAGAAAAAAAGTAAGTTCGCTTTAGGCAGATCTTACGGCACAAGCAATCTGGGTTGTTGTATGCACCTGGAGTGTGTGCCCCTGGACCCTGGATTGTGCGCATCTGAATTGTGCGCACCTGAATTGTGCGCGCCTGAAGTGTGTGCACCTGAATTGTGTGCGGCTGAGTTGTGTGCACCTGGATTGTGGGCACCTGGATTGTGGGCGCCTGGGTTGTGTGCACAGTGGAAGCTGCAGTGAAGCCAGTTTGCAGCAGCCCATAAAGGAGGCATCTCAACGTCTTCTTTGCCCGTTGGAAATGTCTATACTGAGAAGGTACCGCCATTCTTTGATGCTGTCGCCGTTGCAAAAGAAGTCGATAACTTCAGCGCATGCTCAAGGCGTTGTCACGTCGTAGCTGATTGCACGACCGATTTCACGAGTGATTACCCACTCAGTGGAATTAGAAGCTCAATATAATTGAGGCGCAAAACTGTGGCGAAGCTTCGCTTTCTTTATATATACATCCGCCAAGTTCTGACCGTTATCTGGGACTTTCCCAAGCAGTAATGGGTGAGGAGGTCCGTGAAAAATTTGGTAGGGGTTTAACGTGGTTAAAACCGAGTAGCCACGCGAAAGCAGGTGTTCATTCTTGTAATGGAGGGGACACTTAAGGTCCGCCTTAGCTTTAATGGCCTAATGCCCATATATATGCAGAACTCGTCGTTCTCTACTAAGCACTCATAGATCCCTTGAAGTCCTCATACCACTGCACTGGCAGGCTGGTTTTCCGGCCACAGCCACCGGTAGGGATTGTGCGCCCCATGCTGCTTTTCCCCAGCAACCTCTCGCTACCAATTAGATTAAATGCCACATGCCTGGGCAGGTTGTGATGACGCCACACGGTAACGTGACCTAGGTGGCGCGACGTCTTGCTCACATTGGCTACAGCTGGCGCGACACTCCTCCGAACTTTCCCGAGCTTCCTCCTCGAGTATAAGCTCGGATTAGTTCGGAGCACAAGACAAAGATGATAAGATTTTTGCTTGAGGTTGGTATGTGTGTAGTAATGCCTTCGCACTAAAACTGGCAGGAAAAGGAGAAGGTCACTACCTGCCTTGGTGTGTGGTGACCCCTCTGATCACATTTTAATGCGGTGGTCAAGGCGACAACTGTCCGGCGGCGTCTGCCTCTGTGTGAAGCCTGCACCTGCAATTGGTGACAGGTGAGTTTAAAGAGAATGTCACTACCTGCCTTAGTCTGGGGCGATCTCTGTGATCACGCTTTAATGCGGTGGCGTTGAGTGGTCCATGAAGGCGAAAACTGTCCGTCGGCATCGGCGTCTGTGTGAAGCCTGCAACTGCCAACGGTGACAGGTGAGTTTAGGGAGATTTTCCTCTCTCCACCTGCCAACCATGCCATGGCCACATGTAGAGAAGAGGAGGGAGACGCCGGACGAAGAATGACTCTGCAAAAATGACTAAATAACAGCAGGCCTACGTGCAAAATGGACAGCCTGTCACAAAACTGTCTGTGCAAAACTGAGGCTCGCGGGAGCTGTTCCTCCTTGCATTACTCGGGAAGAGCAACGCGGGTCTCACAAACCCCACCGGTGGCTAAAACAGCCGCATGCATATGCAGTGGTCATCGCTTAATGCCACTGCGCCGGTACGGGCATGGAGACTCGTTGCGATCTATCAGTGTGTCACATTTTGCGTGGATCCCATAAATTTTCTCGTCGTCAATCCTTTGTCGTTGGCGTTGGAAGCCTTTCGCTTCCTCGCATGGCGTCGTACGATCTTGTCGTCGCCGAAACCTTCGAACAATGTTCTGCGCATGCTGCGCAGAACGCTGAGGCGGCCTGCTGGTTAACGGCGCTGTGCGCTCGCCCGCCCGTCTGGTCATTCCAGCGGAGCGCTCCAAGCGAGCGAGCGTCTTAGCAAAGCCTAAAGTGCCAGCTCCAAGGGCCTTTCCTGGGCGTACGCTCCCAGCGTCGGCGCTCTTGGCCTACGCCGGAACGGGCGCCGAAAAGAGGCATGCACCTCCATGTTCCTGGCGCTGGCTCGCTTCCCTTCTTCAGCCGGTGGAAATAATTTCAAGCCGTGAAGAAAAGGGGTTGGGTGTCGCTGAAAGGACAACTTAACCGGCGAAGAAGAGTTCGCGGAACCTGAAAGACCTTCAAGCCATGAAGAAGAGAGTCACCGAGAGCCCCGCGAGCCTACGATTGTTGTAAACGAAACCCCTCTTCCGGCGCGTACGCAAGCACCCGTGCGCTGACGCTGATATCTAGCACGGACAGATATCGGCGCCTCGCTGAGGCTCCCTGGCGTCTCCTGCAGTGCGCATGCGCAGACCGGTTCTGGCGTACGCCAAGAGCGCCGACGCTGAGCGCGTACCTCCAAGAAGGGCTCTTGGAGTTGGCACTTTAGTGTTCTTCGATGTAGCGCACCACCGTAGGACGCTTTTACAGCTTGGCGCCCCCCCCCCCCCCCCCCCCCCCCTACAAGCTGTTGGCCCCACGTGGTCGTGGTTACGCGCGCGTGACAATGCGTCAGCGCCCGCGCGTCGCGCTCGCTATGCAAGTGCGGCCCTGCGTCTAGGCGCTGAGAACTTCCTACCAGCGCAAGCCGACACTGCGACCTCTTTTTTGTATATTTCGTGCAGTGTCATCCTTTCCCTGTCTTTCTTCTTGCTCCCTTCTTTCTTTCCCCCTCCCTGTCCTCTCGCGCCTCTAACAATAAATTACCCACGGCCGCTGCTGGTTCCTGGAGAAATCTGCAGGGAGCTGAAAGCTGCAGTTCCTAAAGCTGACTCCCGTGAAACCTTGTGCAACCGACCTCGCCCACCGGCGCCCCACTGTCGCTTTGTTGTACCTGCATTTTCAACCCTCGGCCAGCAATTATCGGCACTAAGTGCGGGTAATGTACCGTGACTCTGGTGCAATGTGCCTTCTCGTTTATGCGTCTCCGGAAAGCATTCTCGGATTCACATGCGAGCGATGGCCAGCTCTCTACCGCTCTCAAACGGGTAGTTGTGCACAGATCACCAAAACTTGACGCCTTCGGGTTCCGGCGCGGGTGCGACAGACCTTCTGGGGTATCGGGGGGGGGGGGGGGGGCATTTTGCTCGTCCCGCATGAAAGTTTCCCCGGTTAGCGGTCATTTCTTCGGGTGCATGTCAACGTCGCGGTGGGGTGTGGGAAAACTCCTTCTGAGTCATGTGAGAACACCGAGTACTTCGATAAAATATACCTCTCCGGGCCTACGTCATCAGGGCACTTGTTTCTTGGTCCGATGGGCAAAACATGCGCCGTAACCAGGAGGCTCTCACGGACAGAAATAAGGCCGCGAGGCGTCTTGAAACGAGAAACAAAGTCAGCGGGAGAGCGCTCGGCAGCAGCAAAACCGCTCATGGCAATGGGGCCAACTTCTTGTGAGTCGTATGAGAACATGAAGCGCTTCGTGGAAATGGCGCGGAAGGCAGTGCAGGTCAAAGCGCACCGATCCTCTGTCGTCTGGCAGCAGCGACATCACTCTCAGACTTCGGCTTCCGTGTGAATGCGGGAGTAGGGGGGGGGGGGGGGGGGGGGGGGCTTCGCCGACCATTGGCGTTATGAACTCTCTCTCTATTCGAAGTCCCCGTGTGAATCCTGCATATCGCGCACTCCGCACCAGGGCCACGTATTTCCTCGGGTGGCATGGTGGCACGAGGTAGTGCAGGCGCACCTTGGCAGTCGCGTCGCTGGGTGGCTGGCGCAGTTGCAGCTTGGAAATATTAAAGCCACCGATAATGCGCAAAGTGCCCTTGAAACACCTGTTTCCAGTGTTCTTTGTGCGAAGGCAACACTTGAAAATATTTCGAAGATAGCGGAGAGTTAAAGCCGCAATTCGGGAAGGAAGGAAGGAAGGAAGGAAGGAAGGAAGGAAGGACTAAAGGAAGGAAGGAAGGAAGGAAGGAAGGAAGGAAGGAAGGAAGGAAGGAAGGAAGGAAGGAAGGAAGGAAGGAAAACGTTTATTGAGCTCTAGAGAGTAGGTGAGCAATTTGGTGGAGTCAGGTGTGTCGTCCGTCTTCTTAGCAGTGGTCGTCTGCCCCTAGTCCAGGGCTCCGCTGGATGCCGCTGCCAGCTGTACTCGCCGGATTAGCCCAAGTTGGACGTCCTGACGGTCGCAATTCGGGAAGTCTGCTCACACTGCGTCATCTGGCATGGGTATGGGGAAAAGAAGAAGTGCCCACGAGAGCTCTTGTTTTACCAAACTGCTGTCTGTTATTTTACTTTAAATATTCAACTGTCATTGTTTATTGATACATTTTTTTCAAAATTCACGCTTGGCGCTGAAATTTTCTGGGAATCTCCTAAGCGAACTTCCTTGTTTATGCCACTACACCTTGGCCAATCCCCCCATGTGGGTATGTGCCATGCTTTAAGAGGAAGAAGAGAAGAAAAAGAAGAAATTTCGAACCCCAGGCCGTCGCCTGGCTGGTCGAGGGAAACAAGGCGCGGTAGCTGTCTGGCAAGCAGAAAGTAGTCACGGAAAGATGTGGACAGTGTGACCTGAGGGTTGAGCGCGCCGGGCGAACCACGCGACAGTCATTGTCCGTTGCACAGGTGAGGACTACATCAATCGTAATCCCATTGACGTCCATGCACTGGACACAGTATCCCTGCGGTGGATACCGCTACAGACAGAGTCGAACCCTGGCGACGTGCCCTTCAAGAGGTACGGCCACACTGTTGTGGTTTACGGCGATTGTGTTTACCTCTGGGGAGGCCGAGACGACAGTATACCCGGCAACGCCTTGTGTTGCTTTGACACCTACGCAAAGGTGTGGACTCGACCGAAGGTATGCGGCCACTTACCATGGCCGCGCAATTTCCACTGCGCATGCGTGATAGGTAAGCGCATGTTCGTCTTTGGCGGCCTCGGCGCGGACCATTTTCCCCAAGACGTGCACAGCCGTGACTTGGAGAGCTTGCAGTGGCAGCATCTGCGCACGAAGGGCGAGTCGCAGCTGTGGCGGTGTTTCCACTCTGCTTCAGCCATCGGTCACCGCATGTACGTCTGGGAAGGCTGCAGCGATGCTCAGGGACCACTCCACACTCACGACGAGGTCTACTGCAGCCGCCTCGCCTACCTGGACACGGTTACCGCTAACTGGGTGTATCCACAGATCACTGGCGAGGTCCCCGTGGGCCGTCGAAGCCACTCGTCGTTTATTTACAGAGGAGAGCTGTACGTCTTCGGCGGCTACAATGGGACCCTGATGACCCATTTTGGAACCATGCACAAGTATAGCCCCGAAACCTACCGGTGGAGATTCGTGAACCCTCAGCGGCAAGGCCCGTGTGCAAGGAGGCGCCTGTTACGAGTCCGAGAGCCAACCAAGGGAACAATCTGCATATGGGCGAGTTTGTCTGCAATGAGTTCACACTCAAAGACCATTCTGACATGTCTGTTCTTGACTTTGCCCCTACACTGAAGATCCTCGGTATACTTACCGTCATAGACAAAGGCCTGAATGTCAGAGGTCGGCCGCAGGATATTGTGTGGGATATCCTAGCCGTGACAACAGCCAATAGCCTATCTAGGAAAGTACTGTATTAACTTTTATGCGGTCCACAGTTGGTCGGTGTGCGGTGGAGACAGTTTGTTGACTGCAGGTGTGCTTTCTCGGTGCGTGTCCAGTGGACATCTGTAGTTCAACGAAGACAGTGTACTTTAGTTCACAGTATAGTTAAAAGAACACTGTACTGAATGTAGACAGTGTTGAATGTCGTGACCTCGCCGTGATCCGCGTACTAAACGTATATAGCGTGAACATTAAAGAATTATCGAGACCAATATGACCCCCAAAAAAAAAACAATTATTCGAGGGTACCTGTGGTTTTATTCTCTGGAATATTTTGAAAGCATAGTCGAGGAGATGGAGGTGCTCGTCTCTTTAATGGAAAAGCATTGTGTGGCTCAAGACAAAAAGTCCGCAGAATTTTTCACTGGAACTTGTCCACAGACCGTAGCAACGGGAGATGAGTGACGTCATCGTCGTGACGTAAGTATGGTAAAGCCTATTGATCGTTAATACCGCTCACGAAAACTTCCATCACCGCCTAGGGTATTAGTAAGGATCTCTGTAGCCTGCGTACGTCTCTCCAAATCAGCAATATGTTTTGAGCACTCCGCCGTGTATCGCGCCCACTCACGGAAAGTGGATAGCTCCGCGTTAGCCGCGTCTCACCAGAATTCTTTTCGGCGTCGTGCTCACTTATCACTGTCGCTTTGTTGTACCTGCATTTTCAGCCTTCGTCCAGCAATTATGGGCACTAAGTGCGGGTAATGTGACGTCAGCCTGGTGCAATGTTCGTTCTGGTTTGTGGGTCCGCGGACAGTATTCTCAGATTCACATGCGAACGATGGCTAGCTCTCCAGAACTCTCGAACGGGTATTTGTGCACAGGCCACCAAAACCTGACGCCTTCGGGCGCCGGCGTTTGTGTGCCAGACCTTCTGGGGGATTGGGGGCTTTTTGCTCGTCCCGCATAAAAGCTGCCCCGTTTAGCCGTTATTTCTTCGCGTGCCCGGCAACGTCACGGTGGGGTGTGGGGAAACGCCTTCTGAGTCATATGAGAACAAGGAGTACTTAGAGAAAATAGACCTCTCCGGGCCTACGTCATCAGGGTGTTTCTTGGTCCGATGGGCAAAACATGCGACGCACCGAGGGTGCTCTCACGTAGAGGAAGAAGGCCGCGAGGCGTGTCAAATCAAGGAACAAAAGCAGCGGGAGGGCGCTCGGCAGCACCAAAACCGCTCACGGAAATGGGGGCAACGTCTTGTGAGTTGCTTGAGAACATGAAGTGCTTCGAGGAAACGGCGCGGAAGCCAGCGCAGGTCGGCGCGCACCGAACCTCTGTCGTCTGGCAACAGTGACATCCCTCTCTAACTTCGCCTCCCGTGTAAATGCGGGAGCGGGGATGGAGGCTTCGCCGACCAGTGACGTCATGAACTCCCTCCTCTCTCAGGGGTATCGTGTGGATCCTGATATCGCGCACGCCGCACCAGGACCACGTATTTCCACAGGTGGCATGATGGCATGCCTTATAGCAGGCGCACGTTGACAGTCGCGTCGCTCTGTGGCTGGCGCAGGTGCAGTTTGGAGATATTAAAGTCACCGATAATGCGCAAAGTGCTCTTGAAACCCCTGTTTCCAGTGTACTTTGTGCGAAGGCAACACTTGAAAATATTTCGAAGATAGCGGAGAGTTAAAGCCACAATTCGCAGTCAGCTAACACTACGCCATCTGGCGTGGGTATCAGGGCCTACTGTGGAGAAGAAGCGCCCATGGGAGCTCTTCTTTTTTCACCAAAATAGTGTCTGTTATTTTTTTAATATTCTTGTGTCATTTTTTATGGGTACATTTTAAAAAATCACGCTTGGCTTTGAAATTTTGTCGCAATCTCCTATGGAAATTTTCTTGTTTACGCCACTGCACCTTGGCCATTCCCTCCATGCGGGTATGTGCCATGTTTTAAGAGGAAGAAGAAATTTCGACCCCCAGGTTATTTTACTTTAAATATTCTTCTGTCGTTTTTATTGATACATTTACCAAAATTCACGCTTGGTGCTAAAACTTTGTGGTAACCTCCTATGGAAATTTCCTTATTTATACCACATCACATTGGTCAATCCCCCCATGCGGGTATGTGCCATGTCTTAACAGGACAAAGAAGAAGAATAAGAACACCAGGTTGTTGTCTGGCTTGTCGAGGGAAACAAAGTGCGGCACCTGTCCGGCGAGCAGAAAGTCCTCACGGAAAGATGTGGACGGTGCGACTGGAAGGCGGACCGCGCCTTGTGAACCACGCGGCAGCCACCGTCGAGGTTAAGATCTACTCGTTTGGCGGCCGTTGCACAGGTGAGGACTGCATCGATCGCAAGCCCATTGACGTCCATGCCCTGGACACCGTATCCCTGCGGTGGATACCGCTACAGACAGAGTCGAACCCTGGCGACGTGCCCTTCAAGAGCTACGGCCACACTGTTGTGGTTTACGGCGATTGTGTTTACCTCTGGGGAGGCCGAGACGACAGTATACCCGGCAAGACCTTGTGTTGCTTTGACACCTACGCAAAGGTGTGGACTCGACCGAAGGTATGCGGCCACGCACCATGGCCGCGTAATTTCCACTGCGCATGCGTGATAGGTAAGTGCATGCTCGTCTTTGGCGGCCTCGGCGCGGACCATTTTCCCCAAGACGTGCACAGCCCTGACTGGGGGAGCGTGCAGTCGCAGCAGCTGCGCATCAAGGGCGGCGTGGCGGTGTTTCCACTCTGCTTCAGCCATCGGTCACCGCATGTAGTACGTCTGGGAAGGCTGCAGTGATGCTCAGGGACCACTCCACACTCACGACGAGGTCTGCTGCAGCCGCCTCGCCTACCTGGACATGGTTGACTCTAACTGGGTCTATCCACAGATCACTGGCCAGGTCCCCGTGGGCCGTCGAAGCTTCTCGTTATTTATTTACAGAGGAGAGCTCTACATCTTCGGCGGCTACAATGGGACCCTGATGACCCATTTTGGAAACATGCACAAGTACAGCCCCGAAACTTCGTAGTGGATCTTGTTGAACCATCAGCGGCCAGGCGCGCGTGCAAGATGCCGCCAGTGCTGCGTCATGGTCGGTGACCGGCTCTTTGTGTTTGGTGTTACGAGTCCGAGAACCAACAAAGGGAACAATCTGCATATGCGTGAATTTGTCTTCAATGAGTTCACACTGAAAGATCATTCTGACATGTCTGTTCTTGACTTTGCCGCTGCACTGAAGATTCTGTGTATGCTTACCGTTATAGATAAAGGTCTGAATGTCAGCGGTCGGCCGCAGGATATTGTGTGTGATATCCAAGCCGTGACAGCTGGCAATAGCCTATCTAGGAATGTACTGTACTAACTTTTATGCGGTCCATAGTTGGTCGGTGTGCGGTGGAGACAGTTTCTGGACTGTAGGTATGCTTTCTGCGTGCGTGTCCAGTGGACGTCTGTAGCTCAAGGAAGACGGTGTACTTTAGTTAACAGTATAGTTCAAAGAACGCAATATCGAATGTAGACAGTGTTGAACGTCGTGACATAGCCGTGACCCGCATGACTAAATGTATATAGCGTGAACATTAAAGAACAATCGAGAATAAATGACACCAAAACAATTCTTCGAGTCTACCTGTGGTTTGATTCTCTGGGATATTTTGAAAACATAGCGGAGGAGTAGGAGGTGCACGTCTTTTTAATTCAAAAACATTATGTGGCTCATAAGACAAAAAGTTCGCAGAATCTCTCACTAGACGTTGTCCACAGAGCGTAGCAACGGGAGATGAGTGGCGTCATCGTCGTAACGCAAGTATGGTAAAGGCTATTGATAGTAAATAGCGCTCACGAAGACTTCCATCCCCGACTTGGGTATTAGTAAGGCTCTCTGTAGCCTGTGTACGTCTCCCTTTTCAAATCTAGAATAAGTTTTGAGCACTCCGTCGTGTATCGCGTCCGCCCACGGAAAGTGGATCGTTCCGCGTTATCCGCGTCTCACCAGAATTTTTTGGGGCATTGTGCTCAGTTAGCAGTAGAGGGTGCCGGAGGCAACCTGATGTCACTCGCGATTCTTAGTTTGCTTGGGGCTGCGGCTTTAAGTCACTGTCGCAGTGGCAAACTTTTTTTTTCTAACACGACGTCCTCACTGCTAGATGCAAATCGCCACTTTTATCAAACATTTATATGCGAACAGGAAATGTTACCTAAATTAATTTGTTTTAGCATAATGTAGGCGGGGCAGCAAAGCACTCCGCTCACTCTACTCTATCGTCGCTCGAGCGGGCGGAGGAGGCGCAGTGCTAAAACTCTTTTCTCGCGCGACGCTGCGCTGGGGATATCGAGTGGAGCCAAGCGTAAACACCCTATGCTAAAAATCTCCTGTTACGTTCATTTTCGGCGTACGGTCACTAACTATTGTCTTGGAGTGAACGGTACTACTTACGTAACGCGTAGGGCATACTAAGCAGTTTCAGCGAGAAACGTACTTTTTCCGCCAGTATTCTTCTTTTGAATCAGTGTTCATCTTTTACTGCCTCCGGCACGCGGCTGTCAGCGCGCCATCAAGGGTGAGTTATTTTTCGTAGAGTCGCCAGGCGCTACTAGGTTGTTTTTCAATGACGTATTACAATCGGCGATCCAGCTCTTAAGGGAACTAGGGACCGTACCGTCTCGGTCCGATCAGAACTCAGGATCTGAATCGGAATCGCCATCGAAACGGGCGGCCGATTCAGCGATGGCCCGGTGTGTTCACAGCCACGTAACTGCATCACATGGCAAGTTTTTAGTCTTCTTAGAGCGCAGCCCACAGCCACGACCATTCGGATTCCTAAGACTGCCACGTGTGATTTCCGCTATCGCCGCAGCCATGCTGCTTTTCTTCCTGTCGTTACCGCTGCGTGACCATATGTGAAATTCGTTTCACAACGACTTCTGGTAGTATACCGCGGAGACCGCTCAAGGTGCGCTGCAGCACTTTCCTCAACATTATAGTAGAGCTGATTGTACTTTTGTTTCTATGAAATGGAGAGAACAGCCTGGCGCTATTGTTTTCCCGTACTTCATGACCTGGGAGCTCAAGTTACTTTTTCGTACTGTTTTTTGGGCTAGAATTTGTGGTTTTAGCTAAAGCATCTCTTCAAGTACTGGTTGTCATTCCATTAATGAGCCCACGAATGAACTCCATACTTGTGTTCTTTACTGAATTTTGAATTAGTTACTTGAATGACCGGATACTGCTATTCGCCGGAGAGGCGGATTTGCGAGAAAGTAATTCGCTTTTTCAATTTTCGTTTTTCCTGCGTCATCTCTCACTGGTGATGCAGCTAAAAGGTAGAGATCTTCTTATTAGCACAGCTAGATATGCAACATATTGCCTTTTGATTTTCAACATGGCAGTACTTGTATTAGTGCTGTCAATATCTTCTATTTTCCTTTCATTCACTGTAGACTGGCCGCCAACGCTTTCGGCTCTGCAGTAGCATAGGCTGGCTTCGAATTTTGGGCGCCTGTGCATGATTATCTTTCTTTATTTGCAATTCTGGCATTTTCTTAAGAACCCTTTTTCTTTCAGATGATTTTTTTTAATCGTCTCCAGCACAGGAAACACACTCTGAATTAGAGATCCAAGACGTTGGTACTATGAAAGCAGCGAGAACACGAAAAAAATGTTTCTCGTTGCCTAAAGGTGTAGCCTGAATTTGAGGCGTGCAATGTTCATTGAAAACCCAAGCGTACCTTGCTCACACGAGTTCCAGACTGCTTGCTTAGGCTGCAAAAAAAAAAAAAAATCAAGTATTTCACGATTGCCGAATCCTGCGACCTTTTGCGCTATGCGATTAATTCTTAGTGGGGCTCGGGGGTGCATTTTTTACCATTCCTTTCCGGATTATCTTTTCGCCTTTACGTCGTGTGTCAGCCTCCGCATTTGCGACTGTAACCGATGACTGACAGCGGCCAGTAGCAAGGAAGCAACAAAATGGATCAGTGAAGTGATTGTGAATTATTACGGTCCCCTGTAGCGCATTTCTCAGTCCTGTCCGTATTTGGCTGCTGTGCTACTGAAAATGCGATGCCGCCTGTGATCAGTGTTAAAAGGTGCTTCATGCGATATGTTGCTGACCTTGCGTCGAGAGCTCAGGCAGGTGCTGCACAAGGACCCAATAAAGCAATGGTTTAGACGGAAGGTTTTTGCGGCATCGATGGAGCGTGTTACCGATTTAATCTGGTGCGCGTTCGTTCGTGTGCGTGCGTGTGAGCGCGCTGAGAAGAAAAGTTGGGGATGTGTCGTTTGCCCCTGTAAAGGGTACTTTTCTGCAAGCACGGTGTTCGCGTGGGGAAGCCAATAGTCTGAGAACAGTGTACCTTGTATCACGTGTTTCCAGCCTTTTTTCAGGACAGTCTAGTGATGGCGAGAACGCTGCCTTCGATTGCACGGAAATATTAATTTGCTTTTGCAAGTAAGGACGATGTGGTGCTCATATCCACACTGCCCGGAGCGCAGGCTGTGATTGTGATCTCACGAATGGCCCGTAATCTCTCAGGCAATTCCCTTTTTTGTATGAGAGACTTTATTTAATTTAATTGCCTGTTGTTGCTGAGGTCACATATCGTTTTTTCTTCTGGAACGGGCTGGTCGAAAGAAAGGGAAAAGGTAGGAACATGTGCAAGATTAGAGGGGGGGAGGAGGCTATAAATGGGCAGCAGTAGTTAAAGTGGCACGGCCGATCTGTGAACAACACTGTGGCAAGATGTTGTGCAGGAGAAAAAAAAAGGTAAAGAGGGTGTACAAGTGTCTTTTTTGTTTTCATTCAAGAACGGCCGCCGCCAGAAACCGCACACAGATTAGAGCTCAATGTGAAACCCATTATTTACGTGCGCATCGGAAGTACGCGTGAAGGATATGGACGCCATATGCGATATTCGTGAGGCCGTTTGTTTTTCTGTGCCTGTGCGCAAGACTTGCGAGAGAAAACAAATGGATAAAGCCGTCTTGCTCCTTCCCTTTCGAACCGTTTGTCCGTTGCAAAGCAGAGATTTGCCTTGCGCTCATTCAGACTCATCTATTTTGCGTCCGCTGGCCCTTCGATACGAACCCTTTTTCTCGCATTAGTCGCGAGAGCATGTTCGCCGTTAGGCCCTCATTCCTCCTTCCTGCATTAATTACTTCGCGGAGTTAATGATGTTAGAATCGAAGAGTGAAACTAATGTGATTCCGCGAGTTTTGTTAGCGCTCTCGAGCCTGTTGTAGCGGTGCCTATTATCTACCTCTTTCCGTACTGTTTTTGGCCATTGCAGTGTGTGCCTTTGCTATATTTGTTGATCTTTGCTCGTGTTTATCCTTTGCGGTCACCTATGCTTGTTTGTTCGTAGCCGTTCATTTCGGCGTAATCAACGCCTTCCTTCGAACTCTTGCTCCTCGTTGACACTGCGCGCGTCTATCGTCGACGCTTTTATTTTCTGTTTGTTTGTTGCTTTACTTTTTTTCACCTTGAATGATCTCGAGAGTACAGTGAGCTGTTTGATTAGCCTCTAATGTAAGTTTAACGATGCGTCGACGACTTCGTGGCGACGGATAGCCTTTAGTGCATAAAAACAAGGACAAAGGGATTTAGAGGGGGGAAAAAAGGCGAAGCAGTGACACGGGCAGCGGCGTGCATCTGTATCGGGAAAACTGCGCGAAACGACCCGTCTCTGCTTTACTTCGCAGCGTGTGAGACAGCTTCCCTCGTATCTGCTTTTCGCCTCGCTTGCATTCCGTTCCCCAGAGAATGATCCCCGTCTGGGGTCTCTTTGGCGCCCGCTCAAGTGAATCCTTTTAATTGCCTTTTTGTTCTTCATACTGGTTTTATTCTTTATACGCATTGCATTTCTGTTCATATTTTTCTCAGTTAAAATATTTGGCCTTCGTTACTACTTCACTGTCTTTAATAGACTCGTTGTGTCGTTTCTATTGCGCTTTTTTTTTAATCCAGCTGTTTCTGCGTCCACTGATTTTGCGGTGTGTGATGCGTTTTACTGTGCTAAGGAGCCACGGATAGCTCGTATTAAAGCCGCAAGCGAAGTACGCATCTTGAAACTGGAGCACTGCAGTGCTCGGGGACCACATTGCCTGAGAAGACACTGCTGGTACTGGAGTATGGAGTTTCCTCACTTAATACGTGTTCAAACAGCAAAAGACAGGTACAAAAGAATTACAGGTTACCACATGTAAGGCGAATTTAAGCGACAGCTTCGGCTGCCCGCATTACTATTTTCGCGCCCACGTCATATAACCGCAATACCGGAAGCACGTAGTGCATTTCGCATGCACTATCGGCAGCTAAAATCTCTAGGGCGCTTGGGAAAGGATTTAGAGCCATAGGCACCGTGTTTGTCAGCGGTCACATCATTTCACTACGACGGATTAAACAGCGTGAGTTTTGACTTCACCTCCGCAAGTGTGGACTTGGTCCGGCCGCTGATTTTAGATCTGTAGGCTTCGCTTGCTGCTTGCGCGTCCTGGAAACTTTTGTTCCCGACTGTACGTATATAGTGCTGGATCTTGCCGTGCTTGGCGCTTCCGTTGGTGATCTTGTGCCGGCCGCATTCCTCTTGTGTCCCCAGGGTCCGGTGTCTCCATACGACGTCTGATGCACTGGGCGTCACACACCAGAGTTCGGCTGCTCGAATACTTTATATTTTCTAACGCGACAAGTGAACACAGCGACCGATGCGTCAGAGGCCAACCGGATGCTCTGAATAGAAATACGAAAAAATCTGACGCTCGTAGATGACGATCAGCGCCTTTTCCTTCACAGAATAATAGCGTATGGGTTCGCGCACGCTGGTACTTGGCGCCGACCGGTAGCCTTCCCCCGCGCTTTTTGCTCCACTTCCATTTCTTTCCCTTCCCTTTCCGTTCCTTCTCTCCGCGGACGCCGGATTGACCACGACAAGATTCCGGCAAACGGGACATTTGCAGTTGTCGCTGCAATATGCTGTTGCGTTTGTATGAACGTTTGCAACTGTGCGCGTTGTCTGAGACATATCAAGAATTTTTGAAGCGAAAAGCTTCACTACGCTAGGTAAAGCAGTCGCCGCGCCGGCCGGAGAATGACCTTGAACGACCGTCAGCCCAACCACGTTAGCCGTGTATGACATATGTGGTATAGTTATGGTGTCGAATCTGTGACCTTGACCCATGACATTTAGTTGACCTCTGACCTTGAGTTGACCTTTGATCTTTGCCCTTAAGAAGATCCGATGGGGTAATGTGAAGCCACGTGATGACATCCGATGGGGGTGTCGTAAGACCATGTGACAGCACGTCATAGCCAAGTGGTCGTGCGGGTAAATAGAACGGCTGTCGCGAGCGTGTAGCGCAGCTACCATGGACGAGCCTCAGACGCTTAGCAAGTGTCCTTGCTTTTCGCTGAATTCCAGGGTTAGCCAATGAGCTATTCTCGAAGCTTTTGAGCATCCTGTTCGCTGGGACTGTACTTCATGCTTCAGTGACCCGTCGTCAGAACAGTGTGCTGGCGAGGACTGCGGACGCTGTGCGGGTCGGCAGTCGTTGCCACGAAGCCGACCCTCTCCCTGTAACCCTCATATAGCCAACACCCCAGCCTTTTGAACGCTTTTTTTTTTCAGTTTTTCGTTTGTGCAGAACGCGCGAAGGTGCGGTATTACCGTCATGTTTTTTTGTTTTTTTTTTTGCCTCCGCCCCTGCTCTCTCGTAGGGTTCCGTTCCAGCAGCTGGTGGTGGGTCTGCTGTCCCACCAGATTCTGCTGCAGACGCTGGCCACGTTGCTGCTCGAAGGCACGCGCTTTCGACTGCCTGCTCTCGCCAGCGTGCTCGCCTGCCCCGCATCGCCTGCGCGCAGCAAGCAGCAGCCCGGCTCGTACCGTCTCGCTGGTCAGTCTGGCTTTCTCCACCTTTAGTCAAATTTTCAGAATCGCCTTGCAGAGGCGATTTTGTGCGCCTGGCGTGTGTGCGCGAAGCATGGGCACGAAACACGATGCGTCACGTAACGGAATCCAAGCCTCCCGGGTGAGAAGCGGTGATACTGGCCGCAAAGTCATGTCAGAAATGGTCGGACAAGTTTCTCATGTCATCTTAGTTAGTTTCCCACTGTATATGTGCGCGATTATTTTATTTTAACGCGGTAACATTTGAGGGCTAGGATGGCCCCTAGATAACTTTGTGTACCTGGTTTTTGTGCGGAAAACTTGGACACGAAACACAAAGCAGGATAAAATATTAGTGCAGCCAACTGTGACATGGATGGCGCTTTGAGAGTGAAAGCTGTGAAGTTGAATCGCAGAACGAAGGACTTGCAAGATTTTTGTTGTGTGCCGTGGCTTCTCCTGCTTCATAGCTTGAGTGCACGAACAACTGAAGTTCAGTAGTTTATGCACACTTAAGTTTTGGATAGAAGTACTCAAGTGCGGTTATGAACTGTGAGCAGGGTATTACACAGGCAGTGCAGGAAACAGAGAAGAAAGTCAGTGGTAATCACGAAGCCTGTTGTGCGCAGTATGTTTTACATCAGTGTGTGGGGCTCTAGACCTCTCTTGCCGTTGCAGCTGCACTGAGCTCTGATGACACTACTAAAACGCGGTACCGTATTCATTTTGCTGGAATGATATCACTCGCAGAAACGTGCAGAAATGCCTAAATGCTGGCCTACTTGAAAGTGATGTTGTCTTTCCTGTTAATTGTATGAAATGAGCAGAGCTTTTTTTTTTTATTTGGAGAGGGCGTTATTTCTAGGACTCTGGAAGGGAACTTCGCCTGCAAACTCTTGCGTGTATCTATGAGCTTGCAGGAGGCGGGCAAGTGATATACTTAAAGCTTTGTCATGGTGATTGGCGCAGTACTGGCTGGTACTATTTCTAACCGCCAGGTTTGTTGAGTTTTGCAACAGTCTTAATATTTAAGGCGTAATGCATAATAGTGAAACGAGTCTGAGATCATATCTTTTACTAACCCCCCCCCCCCCTCTTGTGTTAGAGGAGCGCGTAGAGATGCTACGGCGCTACAATAGAAAACTGTTGTAAGACAGCACACGTTGCCAGTTGTTCATAATTATTTAGCGCTTGGTAAGACCCAGTGCAGCTGACTTCGACAATTCCTGCGGCCCATTCTCTATGATAGTGGCGTTGTCACGGTCCCTTTTTTTTTTTCGCTGTAACATCGCGCGATCCTTCTTATGGGCACAGGCCAGCTGGAAATGATGCCTGTGGAGCAGCTTCGCAGCCTCCTGTCCGTGCTTGAGGAGTCTCACAGCACAGCCGTCGATTTCGACGAGAGGCCGGGCCTCAAGTTTCTGGTGCAGAAGGTGGCCCGCTGCGAGGTCGCCGCCAACCTTTTCAAGCAGGCGGCCATCAGTTGGGCCATCCAGGCCGTCGTGCTGCTCGAGCTGTGCCTGGGCCGCCCTCCCGAGGCGCAGCCGCTCACCATGGACGCGGTGAACCGGCTGGTGGCTGCCAGGGGACCCCACCACGAGGCCGTAGGCGACGAGAGATACGACGAAGACGACTCCGACGACGGCAGGGACGATGTCAGCGACGACGACGTAGGTGAAGGTGTGAGGGAACATGGTCGAAAAACGGACGTGGGAGGTGTGCGACCGACCAGGCGTGGACACGAGATTGTCCAAGAAGAACGGGAAATCAAGAAGGAAGATCTCGTTGAGAGAAAAGGAGAAGAAGAATCGAAATATGAGCAGCGTACGAAAGCAGGTGCTGAGGTTGAAGATGCAACTGAAGAGAAAGGCGATCCAGAGAAGGCAGCTGTTGAAAAGAGCACCGAAAGAAAAGAGGCCGAAGATGGAACTGCGCAAGTTGGAATGGGCTCAGAAACTGAAGAGAAGGTTCAGGGTGTTGGCTCCGCGCACAATGGAATCCGGGCTGTTGAAGACCAAGACAGAGGAGATGAAACCGGTGACAAAAATATGAGTGAAAGGCTTCCTGCAATTGTTGGTAATGGTAGCGAAATTTTTCACGCCGCCACAAAACGCAATGATGGCAACAACATGCTGTCATCCTCATCGTCCGAGTCTGGATCAGTTCTTGACGATGAAGATGGAGAAGTGCACCTGGATGCCTTGGGCGATGAGCACCGCAGGTGGAGAAGGAGGAGGCGGCGACGACGACTTCGCCAAGCACCTCGCCTCGTCAGTGGGTCAACGAGCACCGGTGAAGCGAGAAGGAAGGGCATGAACGAGGTACGCAGCGTTTACGCAGTCTATTCTCTTTTCATTTTAGGTGCACCCTCCATGGCACAAACCTTGCGCAGGAGTACGTAATTTTAGGTGCACTTGCAATATGTTGGCAGTCATCCCTATCACTTGATAGCCATATTGAAACACTGCAAGGCCATACTGAGTAGAGGTATTTACTCTGCGGTGATATACATCATTGCTCTCGTTTTATGTGTGACTCAAAATGATGTTTGCTGAAATGCGCAATAAGCGTTACATTTTATGCGTGACACAAAATGGTGCTTGCTGAAATGTGCAGTAAGCGTTACGTTTTGTATGGACACAAAATAGCGTTTTCTGAAATGCGCTGTAAGCTTTGCGTTTCATGTGTGGCAAAAAATGGTGTTTGCTGAAATGAACTGTAAGTGTTACGTTTTATGTGTGACACAAAATGACGTTTGCTGATATGTGCATTAAGCTTTACGTTTTATGTGTGACACAAAATGACTTGCTGAAATGCACAGTAAGCGTTACATAACTAATCTTTAATTGCCTCTGACTAATGTCATCCTAGGTGTGTTTGGCAGATTTGTGCTCGCGCTTCATGCCTGAACGAAATTTATCAGTGAGACATGGCTTAACAAAGTTGTCTGCGGGGCTAGTTGGGATAGCATACCGAATTTTGAAAGCACAGGTAAAGGCGAATGAAGAGAACAGGACGGGACAAATCTATTGTGCTTCGTCTTTACCTGAGATTTCAGAATTCGGTCTAGCAGTGAGGAAACGGACTTTGACCAGCACCCGGCATCTAACACTGCGCTGAGGCTTTGGTACTTAGAGGCCATGTTGGTAGGTCTTTTTCCTTTTGTTTGATTTCGCTAACCGCAAACTTGTGGTAAAACCTGTTTTTGGAGATTGTAGCAAGTTTGATCTATCAGCTTCAGCACAAAAAAAAAGCAAGAGAGAGAGTAATCAGCCACTCATTTTTTTATTTTTGTAAAAATGAGTAGCTGATTATCCTCTCGTTTTTTTTTTATTTTTGCACATTGACGTCATTGGTTGTTCTGCATGCGCTTCTCGTTTTCGCTGCCAGGCGAGCGGCGAAGAATGGAACCCGTACCGGCGGCTGCGGTCCCTGTTCGCCGAGTTGTGCGCCCACTACGCGCGGGTGGCTTCGCCAGAGGCCAAGGAAGGTGCCATCTTGGACCGCGTGAGCGACCAGCCCATCTTCTTCCTCATGGCGCAGCCGGACACCCTGCCGGAGATCCTGCCAGAGAGGCGCAGGACGCGGTAAGCAGAAGACCATGACCGCGTTCTTTTTTGTTTTTGTTTTACAGCGAAAGTTGTTGTACGGAGCCCTCCTATGGTGATCCGCGGCGGCAGCGTAGACCGTCAACATAGAGGAAGTAAAGCTGAGGAGCGAGCCGTCGCGGTGGCTCACTGGTTATGGCACTAAGCTGCTGACCCGAAAGACGTGGGTTCGATTCCGGCCGCGTGGAGACAAAATTCTAGAGGCCCGTGTGCTGTGCGATGTCAGTGCACGTAAAGAACCTCTGGTGGTCGAAATTTCCGGAGCCTTTCACTTCGGCGTCCCTCATAGCCTGAGCCGCTTTAGGATGTTAAACCCCCATAAAAAAAAAAAATGCGGCCCTCGCTATTCAAGCTGCACACCAAAAAGTGTGCCGGAAGTCACGTACTTTCGCGAGGACTGCTGGTAGTCTTCAGCTGTCGGCGCAGCATATAGTAACGTTGGGTGCAGTGGCGTCGTCTGCTGCACTGTTCGCTGCGCATGCGCAAGCACGCTGAGACGGCGGCCAAGTAGTGGAGGGAGACTTCACGTCCGGCTTGAAAAACTGTGATGTGACAGCCTCTCCTGATCTCTTTCCTTCCTCTATGACAGTCACCATCAGGTCACGTGATGGTCATGTGTCATCATGTGACTAGCGCCGCCCACGTTGCCAGCGCCAGGCGCGAGACCTTGCATCCGTTGTGATGGTTGTGGCAGCTCAGATTGTCACGAGGTCTGTAGGTTCTGCGCGTCAGCAAAAGACAGCCAGCTACTCGACGGCAGCTTCGCCGAGTTTACCTCATTACGGATCAGAGCGTAAACACACGGCATTTTTGTCTTCCTCAATAAGCGGTACGAAGCACCCTTAAAGAGGGGATGGGGGAAGGTAAATGCGCTCTCTGCGTCGGCACGCCGAGTCGGCTGCGGGTAATCGGCTAATTACCGAACCGAAATCACGTTAGCAGTGGCGTCGCTTTAACGCTGATCGACCGAGATCGCCTCTGCAGACACGAAATGATGCGTTATTTGTGTTACTCTATGTGACTGCGGAATGAACAAATAGGGCCTTTCTTATCGTCTTTTTGTCCTCTTTCATGAAAACTAGATGGTTCTAGTAACGTTGGCGTATGCAGCATCTGTACTAAAGTTACATTTAGTGTAACAAAACGGTTTTGCGCTGACCTGCGCAAAGCATAGCCTATAGTCTCTTCATACTGAGACTGTAAACTATAAAGATCTTGCACCTACTGCATGAGAAACAAATTCTCTTTTGGAACTGTGGCGCTTAAAGGCTCAGTGCAGCGCGCAGACTCTAAAATTCGTGGTCTTACTCGAATGACAGCAAACACTTCTGCGAGGAGAAAAAAACTGACTCAAATAGCAGGGGAATCGCGCATCGACGCGTCCTTGTCTGCCGCGTGTCATGCAACGCCACCGTCCCGCTCAGGGTTGACAGCGCCTGCTCCGGGGCGGGATCCGAGCCCGCGCGCCATCCGGTGCCACTCCTGGCCACGGACTCGTCTTCGGACTCCTCCGAGCCCGAAGTGGCTGCTTCCGCCGAGTCGGCGCTGCAGCCCGACCGTGTGTACTCGATCGTCACCGAGCGTGCCATCCAGTCCATGGTGTCCGAGTACAAGCGGCGCAAGACGAGGCACTCCATGCCAGCGCCCGTGTCCTTGCCACCGTCGGCAGCGGGCACTCACCGCCACCCGAGGCTGTCACTTGGCGGCAGCGTCAAGCGGCCCTCCCTGTCCAAGGGCGCGTCGGTGGGCTCCGAAGAAGGCGCCGCCTCGGCCGACAGCGCGAGCACCCCGCCGCCACCGCTGCCCACCGAGGTGGAGAACCAGCGCCGGAGCTCCATACTCAAGGTGCGTCGATTAGGGCTGGCGTTTGGGCGAGTTGGTAATGATTCATTACTTAACACAGTGCAAAGGGTAGACAGGACACCGTGAGAAGACAGCAGGCCATCAGAGTTGTTGGTCCAACAATTGTGTTGTGCTCTTCTATGATTTGTGTAGCGTCTTGTTGGCTTGTTATCACCCTTCTAAACATGCTTTGCACATCCGGTGTGCCTTTTGTTTATACACGTCAGAGCTATGCAGTACTATTTGCTCACTTTTTTCACTTTTTTTATATCTGTACTCAGATCGAAGTCCATGGTGTCTACTATGATCGTGTATGATAATTCCTGAACCTTGGTAATAAATTAATTATTCATGCTTGTTTCTCTCTATGAAAGTCTTGCAATAAGTGTGGAAGCACTTTTAAATCACTACTGATTGCAATAAGTGTGGAAGCACTTTTAAATCACTACTGATTTGATTATAATTATGATCGTGTATGATAATTCCTGAACCTTGGTAATAAATTAATTATTCATGCTTGTTTCTCTCTATGAAAGTCTTGCAATAAGTGTGGAAGCACTTTTAAATCACTAATGATTTGATTATAATTAGTGTGTGTTGTATTGACTAAAAGTTTAATTTCTTTTGACTGATTAAGATATATTGCACAGAGGGTCTACTACATTTATCTGCAGCACTGACATGAAGCTCATAGCGCACGTTTTATACACCCTTGATGGGTCTCAAACTTAGCACCTGTTTTTGTACAGGTACATTAAAAAAAAAACGAGAGAGCGAAACTTGTAACTTTTAACATCGGTCATTTCAACAGCTTAAAAAAAGAAAGCCTGGAGAGTTGAGGTCAGATTTTCGACCCGATTGAATTGTCATTAGAAAAGAAATTCTTTAAACACAACTTTTGTTCAAACTCATGATCTCTAACGAAAGCACTTTTACATTGCCATGTATCATGTACATGGAGCGTTGAAGGCTAGGACTAGAGTGGCTCTTTCCTACAACTTCCTTTCTCTCCCTTGTTTCTCCCCAGGATGCAGAGGCCCACATACAGGTCTGGTCCCAGCTAGCTCAATCTGTGCTAGAGCTGCACCTGTCCTTCTGTGAGGCCGAGTTTTTGGCCCTCGTCCCTGTGTTCTATGCCGGCGTTGAAGTGCTGGTCAACTGCGGGCCCTCAGAGCCTGAGCTGAGGGCACTCACTGCCGACTGGCTGCATCGCGTGGCACTCACTCTGGGCTTCAGTGGAAGCCTGCCATCTTCCAGCAGCACACCGAAATGATGCGAAGCGAGCTTTACGTGTTGATGTTCTCTGAAGACGTGGCTCAGATATCAAGCCCAGTCTTGTTGTTGCTGAATTTTATTTATACAAGCTAGTGAGAGCTGTTCTCAAAGAATCTTTAGATGTGTTCGTTTTTTACCTGCCCAGCATCTGTCTGAATTCCATTTTTTTCACCTGAGGTGGCTGCTTTTTTTGCACTTTCACTGATTCTACAGACTTGAAAAGAAGTTGTCAGCTGTGTATCTCTTCCTGAATGATAAATTTTGCCTCTACTCAGTGTGCAGGTCACTGGTGTGCCAAGGTCTTGTTTTCATTTTTGCGAAGGTGCTTTTCGCTAGTTAGGGTTGACGGTGACATCTACAAAATGGTGAGGATGAATTTGAAGAAAGCATGTATTTCGACACAGTAAGCTTTATCTTTATCATTCAGAATATTTCAGGTACATGTGAAGGGTTGCAAATATTAAAATCTTGTATCAACAAACAATTATGATTATCAAATGTTGTTGCCTTAAGCTTGGGTTTGGATACTATGTAGAAAAGGCATGCTGGATATGGGTTACTTTAACTGGAGCTCACGTGTGGAGTGTTCTTTGATGATGTTGCAGCAAGTGGAATTGCTTTGGGTATGAAATGCTCATTACTCTTTGAATTTCCACAACTGATTGGACAAAAGGCCATGCTCGTCAACGGCACTAAATGTGCCCTTCACGTGAAAAGTAAGCAGTACGTAGTCTCTTGATTTCATTGTGCTTGTGCCTGAGGTATAGGAAGTCTAGGGATGTTGTACGGCAGGGCGTAAATGTGGCAGTGAAACGTTCACATGCAGGCACAATATGCCTATTAAATTTTGCTACATCAATAGTTAAGGCACTACAATATTTGAACCATGCTCTGTTTACTTTTCCCACAGCTTGTACAGGGTTACTGTGTGTGCCTGCAGTTCTGTTTGTGTTACTTTGGCTGCATAGATTTAATTGGAGCTGATGATATTGAAGTTATTTACCATTGTTGTTCTGTTAGATTTCATGATGAATCAATATAAAGAAGATGGAAAAAGGATGCAAGAGAGAGCGCGTTCCCAGTATACTGCACAGTTACTTTGAGAGGCACAGTCTTGAACTGCCTTGCTTAGCTTCTGCCTTCAATATCCTAATGTTTTCTGTTGGTGCAAGCATATTTTACCTCGTTTTTACTTGATTTCTGTGTAATGCTAGATAGAAGAATATAGATAGAGTGTATGTTAAATTGTGTCCCATGCTTGGTGACACTTCTGGGAACAAAAAGACTTGCACGTGACGACATGTGGCTGCTGCAGCACAGAGTTCATATGTGTGTGCTGGATGTGTTGTTGTAGGTTTAGTAAGCTCCATGCATTTTCGCACATGATCGTTGTTCTCACACCGCACTTTTTATACACTGTCATTTTTATTCTCAGTCTTTAAGCAGTTGCTGTAATCAAGACAGGTGTTTTTCTGTTGATTGCACTACTGCTTGGTTTGCATGACAATGCATTTTGCTGGAGATTTTTTTTGCTGCAGATCAAATCCATTTGTGTCTGTCACCTACCTAAAGTGTTGTGGACATCACCTACTCTAAGTCATGCTCTTTTGGGCAAATCTGCAGAGGCAGGTGGAAGATGCCGAGTGGAAGATTTAGGTGACAAAGTTGCAGATATTATTAAACATAATTTACTATAAGGCTCATTACATAGGTTGATTTTTTCATCCAGTTCTATGGATATATTAAGCATTTCTAAAAGATGGGCACAAAATTTACTTGTTGCGGCATCTTACCCTTGCACTTTAAAACTGGTTCAGAAATGCAGTGTTGTTAACTTAACTGGCCTGAAAATATATCTTAGTCTGGCGAAAAATTTCTTCTTTCTGCTCGAAGACTAGCCTCTGACTGATTGATTATGTTTACTGGCAACAAAAGGTAAGCACTTTTTGGAAGTTCGTATTTGATTTCACTGAAGTTGCAGAATCAAGTTGCCATTTTCATGCAATCAATACTTGTGTTCATTTGGCTCCTAATTATTTTGCCTTAGAGTAACTGGGTTAGGTCTAGTTTCTTTTCAGATTTTCCACTGTTATGTAGTGTGTTTGAGTCTGTTTCTTTATAAATAGAACTTTTGTGCCGCTTTAATTTATATTTTAATTAATTTTATAAGGTTCTGCACTCTGATATTTGTGGTTAATCATATGGCCATAAGCTGCATGGCTATGGCGACTTTTTCGTACTCCACTTCTTATGATTGCATGAAATTGAGAAGTTTGGTCTCTCTCTCAAGTCATGTTTAAAGCAACAGGAGAAATTTTATAAGGAAATTCAAATATACCTTTCCGCTCTTCATTTTTTTGCGCTAAGACATAATTAGGCCCTACCACACAGGTAACAATCATCATTGAGCTTCATAAATGCTAATAAATTTTAAGGATTGCAGCCATGGTAGGCAGCATAATTGTCTCAACACCAGAATTAAGATTGAAAAGGTTATTTACCAAATGCAAATTGGGATTTTATTTAAACTTTCGCATACACGCAGTACCTGCTGCAGAAAGCTAAGACAATGTTGTAACCTTGATAACTGCTGAGCACTGTGTTGAGTTTGTTGCAGCTACTCTCAGGTGTTGATAATGGAGTTTATGCGTGAGCTGTATGTATATTTTTCTCCATTGTGAATCTTATTTCATTCTGCTCTTGCTTGCTTTAAAACTGATGTTTTTGGTTTTTTTTACTGGGTGCGATGCACGATGCAGGTTTGAGCATATACGGTCAGGGTGCCAAAGGGCTTCATGTTCATGGAGCAGCTGAGCACATTTGGAAAGCAGAGAGTTGTTAAATGCATTTATATTTATACTGCATACACCTGCACAATTACGCGCATATATCCCTGAAATCATTGGACCAGGGCAATGTGGAATCTGAAGCTGTTGTATTTCATGTGTGATTAAATATAATTCAAGAAAGAAAACGAGAATTGTATTTATTGTTTGATTTATATTATGCCACTCACTGTCTAGTAATTACCTGCTCTAAGGGGCCTGTTTTTGATGTGTCCACACTTTGTGGTCACATGTATGAGAAGATGAGAAGGGGTCATACCTTGTTTCTCTTGAAATAATAAAAAAAAGTATAGTGTGACAAAGGTCTTTAAACAATGGTTTGGCACATGGGCTATGCATGCATGGGAAGTATTTCAAGTGTAGGATCAAAAGGGAACATTGGTTTTGTTATATTGTGGTGAAGGATCAAGGGTGAAGACACTGAAGAGAGAATTGGTTAATGGTATGGGGAAGTAGAGAGGGCTCATCACAAGCAGTGACCCTATGTAAAGATGGGGCAAAACTGTTACGAAAAAGGAGCATTCTACCTGCTGCAGCATGATTCATTGCTAGGGTATGAATCATTAGCTGTGTGTCAGCCAAACAGAGAAGCTTATCTCATCGCATTTTGTGCAACAGTTTTTTAATCTTGGGGTGTGATCTGAGTGTATATGTGCATGAAAATAAATAAGCCAGCAAGCACCAGGTGCAATCCATGAGGAAATGTGCTCAGGTTATCTGAAATTTTGTTTATCAAAATAAAAAATGCACTCTTTTTTTTCCTGGATATCTGAACTACTTGTGAGCATGCAGACATCAGGGCACAATAGGTTTTGAGGTAACAAACTAAGGTAGTTTTCAGGGCGTTTTGGCTTGGCTTGCTGTGATCTACCTTGTAATAAGCAGTATACATTTGGATACTTTGCAGTTAGCACTGAACAGTTGGAACTGCACTTTCTCGGGATAATACGAAAACAGAACATAACAGAACACCATTGCTTTTGTTGCACATATGGCAACCCTTCAACATACACCACGAGTAGAATAGAATTTTCTGAATAGAATTTTCTATGGGTTCTGTCATTTCTGTTGTTTCTCCATGATCTACATGATCAAGCTAAGCTATAATGTGGAGGCAATCTGCAAATTTCTCTACACTTGGATCGCTGGACTTGCTAAGCCGTGTACAGCAGCAACCCAACATTCGCTGTCACGGTGAGACTGCAGCATACACTGCCAAACCTCGCTACAATGAAACAGTTTGTAACGAAATAATGGATATAGTGAAGGAATAGCCATTCCCCTTGGAAGCTTCTATATAAGACCATGCGTTGAATGTCTTACTCTAACGAAGTAAAATTTTCCTGTAACTGCATATTACAAACCTCCATGAACCCTTTGAACATTTCGCACCGAGTATGTGGATTTGTATCAGTGCCCTACACTTCTGCACCGATCCTATATGGCAAACTAAAATCACTGCGGATATCCTGCACTGTCGAACACTGCACAAAACATGGGGAAAACTTACCCCGCCTCAAGCGGGCCCTGCATGTAGGGTTTGTCGGGACATTTCTTCAGCTTCGAAGCATGGTTTGGCGCCGGCGCTCCGTACTCCGCCGGAAATTAGGTACGCGGCCCGCTGAGCGACGCTACGTGCTGCGTCATGCTGCGCCCCGGCAGATTTGCGGAGGTCATTGCATTCCCACCGTTCTCAGAACTCCTCTCTGCACACGGCCTACTGTGATCGCGCTGTCTTTCTGTTTCCACTTCCAGTTCAGTTTCTTTTCTCGCATCATGTTAAAATAGTTCAAATCGTTTGGCAGTGCGCTTGATGTTCGTGGCAGTGCAGAGGTCCTGTTGGTTTCACATGTCCGAGGGACGGAAAACGAGAGTGCAAGAATCATCACCGCCTTCGGTGTGGCGTGCGCACTCTCCACAAGACAGTGCTGTTATGCGGTGAAGTGTTATGTTCGCGCTCTCGTGAGTCGTGAGGCGAAGCCAACCAAAAGGCGTACTCGCGACAATATCATCGCCGCGCGCCCTCTTTTAGAGCGGCCCGAACCGGCTTCAGCATTTAGAAAACGTAGTCATTATATTCAGAACAGTTTTCTCAATTGCCATCTCCGACATTGCTGCTCCAAGGCCCGCGTTCTAGGGTAGGACGCCAAAGCCGGCACGCGGAAGAGATGGGGGCGCCTTGCCAGGGCTGACAATCGGTTCGTGTACTTGCCTATATTCGACCGCGCGGTAGGCGCTTGGTGCGCGTCTTGAAGGTTTTCGCAACGCACATCGATGGTACACTAAACGCCGACTATGTTGTCTTCGGTATACACAGGGGCAGGTAAGTCCGTTGACATGAGACACTTGCAACGAAGGGCGCATATCGCTATAACGAAGTAGCGACTATAACGAAGAAATCCCGGTGCCCCCTTCGACTTCATTATAACGACGTTCAACTGTACATTCATTTAAACACCGCCGTTCCAGCATTATTTTAGAGGTTACGCGTTTCCTGACCAATAGTTGCCCGGTTCAGATTCCCGCTCTCCCGCACTCTTTTCTAAGGCCTACAATTGCTTCTACTGGGAGTGCGTTGCTGTTTTAGCGGTCAGCTTCTACCCGAACTCGCTTTTAAAAGGATGGAAGTAAATTTAGTGTCGGCCTTGTTTGCTTTGCTAGAGGGCTCTCGTACATAGACGACACGAAGCTTCTGCTGCGTGTCTTTTTTTTTTTTTGTAGCGGGAGCTACGCTAGGCTATCAGTCGAGCATTTCACGGTATAGGCGAGACGCCAGTTGTGCGCATGTGCTACCATGGTACATGCGGGAGGCCAGTTGTGCGCATGCGCCGTTACCATGGCAACCGGGGAGGAGGAGTGGGTGCGCCGCGCGCTTTGTCGTTTTCCTCCTTCCTTTATCCTTTCCTTTACGGTACGGTTCGGGTGTCCACCAAGATATGTGAGACGGTTACTGTGCTTTGCGCGCTCGCAGCGCCATCTGGCATGACGTCACACCGCACGGCTCGCCGCCTCCGCCGTTTGGTATGACGTCACACCGTGTTCATCACCCGAACCACGCGCCGTCGCATGCGCAGCTTTGCGTATAAAAAGCGATCTAATCTGCGGCTGTATCGCAACGCTTGATATGGATGCACAGAAGGAGAGTCCAGCCACTGCTAAACGGCGGTATAGACAAGAGAAGATTAACTCTTCCGATCCTGAGGTTGTCGCCTGGCAGTTGGCTACTCGACAGAGAATGAGCATCAGAAGATGAAGAGAGCAGCGGAGACGCCCGAACAGAGAGAGGAACGCTTTGCCAAACGAAGATGCCAGACTGCCGAGCGTAATAGACGCCGCATAGCCGCCGAGATGGAGCCTATGGAAGGCGTCAGTCAACGGCAACCAACCGAAGAGGATGTGAAGGCCCGTCGTGTGACTGATCACGCCATTCGAGTTTCCGAAAGTGCATCTGCGACCCGGACATTTCAAGCGGACATGTCTCTCTTTGCTAAACATACAGTGCCAACAACAGCCCCAGCCAGGGAAACGTACCTCCCGCTGCGTATATCCTCACATAGCGGAGCTAAACCACTGGCAATTTTTTTTCTCCTTTTCATTGCTCACTTCTCTTGTAATCGAAGATAAAATCCGTCACAAAGGTCAAGCTTTGTAACGTAAAACGAAGCGAGTTTCGTGTGTGCGGAATTATGTAATCGCGATTACTCGAGATCCGCTTTTACGAAATGCATTACGGCTTAAAGACTCTAATCCAGTTTCCTTATCTTAGCCCGTATTTACATATTGTTGCATGTGTTTTGTCATTTTTTATTATTATTATTAAGCTTCACCTGAAGACGCAGTCATCAGAAAGGAACACAAACTCGATTTTGTTGGAGTGTACACAAGGGGTAACGACTCGCCACTTGTTTTCTAACAGAGTAAGCTCGCGCTGTAATCGAGCCTTTAATTAACTGCTGCAATGGTTCGCTTCACTGTGTTATTTAGCGGAAGTTCGCAACTCGTGCGTTGCGTGAGGGTGTTTACGAAATGCCTCGTGTCCTCTCTAGCCAAAACCATTCGGCTGTGTAGTTATTCGCTACCCTTCTCCTTCGGTCCAACGGTCGCCGCTCTTTCTGATGCGAGGCGCTCATCACGGCTGTTTCCTATTGGACAATTGGTCCCCCCTTAACGCGGTCCCATCTCACAAACGGCACTCGAGCATTTCGTCAAGCTGCTTATCATTCTGCCGTGTTTCTTGCCTTAACCTGTGCCTCGAGCGACAAAGCGTATTCAAGGCCGGATAAGAAAAGGCAGCGGGTGCCGTGTTTAATTACTCCCGCTGCCAGAGATCGGTGTGCTCCGTTTGATTAACAGTCTTTCCTGTGATATATGGTCACTAGGTGCACAGGGGGGAGACTCGGTGTAGCATGGGGTCGCGGCGCCGGTTTGCTGGAGCTAGTGCTGGAAGCTTAGAAACAAACGATTAAGATGAGCAAACGGATGAGAAGGGAAGTCGATGCGCCAAGCACGCTCCCACCCGCCCCGCCCCCCTCTCTCTGTTTGCTGCTCCTCATCGGCTTCCCTGCCGCGCGTGCTGCTGCACGAGGAATGCCGTCACAATTCCTCTGTTTCGTATACCAGAGAAGGCATGCGCGCGAACCCCTCCTGATGGTGTCGAGTTCGCGTCCTTGGCGGAAGCCGCCTGCCATGCTCGGAGCCTTGCTTAATGCGATCTTTGCTTCACATAGCCGGCGTCCTTTTTATCACATATCCTTATCTCCCGCCGTACTGACTGCCATATCCCAGCAATGTCGTGGGCGTGGCGTCCCTCGAGCCGTTGACGAAGGCCGATCGCAGAAATGAAATAGAATCGTAACGAAATAGCTGCATTATTCCGGCCTAATATTGCAGCTCTACTTGCATGCTATTTAATATTTCCCTTCGCCACATTTTTGTCATCTTCGAGAACAGCCCACTCGGCACTGCAAGTGACAGGGGAACAAAGTGGAGTTGAAAGAACTGTTACATTATCCCTGGCCAGGTGTGTACTCGTTTTTTCTTCTCTTGTAGGAGCTTTTAAATCGGTTTTATTTTCTGTCAGGGTGCGCATCTCGGCACTGGTGATGTGTGGTGCCCGGGTAATTGCATAAATGCGTTTGTATCTTTTTACGTCGCGATCGAGGCGTCACTGTGCGTTTGGAAGCGTTTTTACCACTTTAGCATTTAAATACGGGGTCTTAGCGATTGCTGCTCCTTGAAAGCGTGCGAAGTAAGGATAGGAAGCTTAACGGAAACGATATCCTGTTAAGGCCACGCTTAATTGTAATAGCGAAGTTGTTAGCATGTACCGAAAGATGAAGGAAAGCAGGTATTTTGTCATACCTAAGGTAGGTTCAGCTGTACGATCTGAGGAGCAATATTGCCTAATGTTACGAGCATTAACTTTTGGATAATGCGGACCGCACAATAGAGAGTTTTAGTTTCACGTACGTAGAGGGTTCACGTACGCAAACGTGAGAAGTCTACGTAGCCTGCACGCAGGTGGTTTGAAACCCTTATAGTCACACGTACGCGAAACACGCCGCGCGTTACGCCTAGCGCCATCTACTAAGAAACACAGACACTGGTTCTAGCCAAAATCATCCAAGACAAGTCATTAAGCGAAGCCATTCATAGCGAGACCGTTGTTATGACGACGACCAACGCTACTTCGTCAGGCTTAGCAGCTGAAAAATCGCCCTTCTGTCTGAAAAACAAAAGCTATTTGTCGCTTGAAACCTTATCCGAGGGTAAGAATGGGCAAATCGAAGGCGAATACAGCAGTTTAGAACACCATATCGCCTCGAGGGATTAGCGACGAAGCTGTTATCGCCGTGAAGCGGCGGGCAGGGTGCCGCCATGTTTGTCAACCCTACGTACGCAAGCAACGCAAAGACCGCAACGTAAAAATCCGAATCTCACGTACGTACGTGAGACTCGCTCATACCCTTTGCGTTCTGCGCATGCGCACTGGTCACCCGTAAGAGCTCTACGTACGTGAAGCCTCTACGTACGTGAAACTAAAACTCTCTAATATCCCGCACTAGAAATGTCTGTCAAGTTACTGAAAGAAAAATAAATGAGTATGTTATAGCTAGGTCTCAGACGCGTCATGGATCTGGATCATGGTCATGGATCAGACGCGACATGGATCATGGAAGTCACGTCATGGATCTGTGTTAAGCAGCACATGACTAACTGCGCGACGCCTTGTCAGTACATTTTGGCTAGTACGTAAACCTGTCAGTTTATCCCTGACAGCCATTTTTGTGCACATGATTGAAAATGAAAGGTTAACCTTCAGCCGTTTACGTCAGTGTTCACACTATCTAGCGAAAAATAAATAAAGTGGAGAAAGATAAGAACTGAAAAACAGAAAGGATGAATGACAGTCACTGATGCAGGTTTCTGTTTGTGTGAGAGAGGAGGTGGGAGCATGCGCCCGGTCTGATATTTTGCGCATGGGCTTCTGCCAGTAAAGCATAACGAGCACTTAGCTGTTAGATTAATGCATCAGACTGCCCCTAGTTTTTCTAAGGACCACCAGGAGGAATCTAAGCTCTATATTATCTTGACGCCAATCAGGCAAGTTTCCACAGCACATATACGACAGAGAACAACCCTGGAAAGTAAACAAAAATAAAAAGGCAGGAACACACAGCTGGAACAGCCATGAACTGTTTTATTGCTTGTCAGTATTGCCGCCGTGATGGAGTCAGAGACAAGGTTCCGCGATTTTAGGTGAACATTTACGTACTATACCATTATTTTACATTTGATTAATAATGACGTCATGGGCCTTTCGCTTTCTGTTAAACGTAGGAATGGGCGGAGCTTATGATGAGGAGAATGGTTTCCTGCGATGTCAAGCTATTCTCATCAGACCTGAGAACAAACACCCGAGCGAAAATGTTTATTTCACATAGGTTATGATGCTTTCTATTTTGAACGTCAGATCATATACAAACTTAAGCCGTCGCGGTGGCTGAGTGGTTATGGCGCTCGGCTGCTGGCCCGAAAGACGCGGGTTTGATCCCGGCCGCGGCGGTCGAATTTCGATGGAGGCGAAATTCTAGAGGCCCGTGTACTGCGCAATGTCAGTGCACGTTAAAGAACCCCAGGTGGTCGAAATTTCCGGAGCCCTTCACTACGGCGTCTCTCATAGCCCGAGTCGCTTTGGGACGTTAAACCTCTTTAAACCAAGCCAAACTATATATAAACTTCAGTTATCGCAATTTCGACTAGGCTGAAAATGCATGTCCCCCTGCAGGGACACTTGGGTTCCTATGTGTGTATTTCTTAGGCAGTTCAGGATATTCCGTTGCTCTTGTAGACATCCACAAACGCTGCCAGAATTTCACGCCAGTCATAACTTGAAAGAACCAAGTGTTTATTATTCATAATCAACAAATGAGCTGCATGTCCAGGTTTCTAGATCTGGGTCATCATTCTCCGGAGCTGAACTCGCTGCCCTCCACAAAACACGTCGATGTAAAGTTTGAGGGGTTGGTTCTTCACTGTCACTGCGAGATGATGCATCAGTGTATTCCTCAGTATTACAGCCGTATGCATTATTATCCTCTTCTTCACTTTCAGAGTTAGATATATCAGAGTTATTACGGTCACAAATTGACCTCAAAATCTCTTAGGCCTTGCTAATAGGCAGGGCCTAAAGAAACAAAAGTTTTTTTTCATTTATAAGCTGCGTACGTTGAACAAAAAACGTTTCATCACCCGGAACCAACCAAGAACTGGCAGGACTGGGACCCAATGTCCCCGTGCAGGGACATTTCTTTTATTATACCGCTGGTGGGAGAAAACTAGGTTTTTTTCGCAATGAACTGCACTAAAATGTCCTTTAAGCCATTGCGATTCTAGACATATCGAATACGGTTCCAATCAAAACAGTTTTCAATGGCAAAATGCGTCTTATCTCTCCGTCGCATGTAAAACATTCTCATGTTTATTCCCGCAATGTTGTCTTCTTCACGGTGCGAGATATCTCTCTGCGCTTTTCACAGGTGGCGCCACAACGCTTGTCCTTCGAGGGGGACACTAGGTCTACGTTATACATAAACTGAGTTTCTCGTCAGGATCTGAGAACCAATGTCCCTGTAGAGGGACAAGGGGTCTGTAGAGGCTATGGGACTAACTTTTTACTACATTAGTACATCAAATGCAGAGGTGCCTCGTGTACATCGGAAATGATGAAACACTTGCCCATTTCTTTAGATGCCACGAGAGGGAGGCACCATCTTCGGGATGAGGAGTTGAGGGTTACTGCTGATAAAACATCTAGATGGATCATGATCTTGGATCGGTGGCACGGACGGTCGAAGACAACGATACGCGGATACTTATTTCTTATTCTTTTCCCACATCCCGCCAGACGCGGATGTCCGCGGACACGACTTAGCATTCTTTGGCCAATGTTTGAGAACCTCTGGACCACTTTGCACCTTGCACTTTTTTACGCACTGCTCACGACGTCGAAGACAACGATACGCGGATACTTATTTCTTATTTTTTTCCCACATCCCGCCAGACGCGGATGTCTGCGGACACGACTTAGCATTCTTTGGCCAAGGTTTGAGAACCTCTGGAACACTTTGCACCTTGCACTTTTTTACGCACTGCTCACGACGACGAGGTCTAATCGAGAAGAGTCATGAGCGAAGAAATCCCGTTCTGACCTCAGATGAGCGCGAGCTGCTTCTTTTGAGACGGTTCAGTTTCGTTCACGTGATCAAGTGCGACATCTTATAGTTCGTAGTTTCTCGCACCATTAGCGATCACGACACAGCGTCGACAGATGGTCCTGTCTTTGTCTGCCGAGGTCACAGTCGCTCGTCGCCTAACGCAGCTGCAGCCGCGTCACGCAGTTTCAGAATAAATAACAAGCAAGGCGCGCTGCCATGCACACCCTACGGACAACACAGCGGAGGAATCTGGATGCTCAGTAAGGCCTCCAGACACTGTGGTGATCGGCCGGCGTTCGTAACGAGTCCAGGACGGAACCAGAGAGCGACGGGGTCTGCGACACGACGTCATCCGTGGCATGCTGCGGCTGCTGTTGCTGCGACAACGACTGCTGCTGCTGTTGCTGCTGATGGTGGTGCTGCTGCGTCCTGATGCCGGTCGCGTCCGCCTGAAGGAGCGTGTCTTGCCGCTGCTGCTGCTGCTGCTGTTGTTGCTGCGTCGTCCCGAACCCTGCCGCGTCCATCACGCACTTGAGGTCGTTGCCCAGGAACTGGAAGGACGGGTGGGACATGGACCCGTACAGCTGCGGGTATAGGAGCGACGGTGGCACCACCGGCGGGCTCAGGTAGACGCCAGTGGTCGTGTGCGGCTGGGTCGTGGTCGTCGACGTTCCCGTGGACGCCCCGTTGCTGCCGTAGTACGAGTGCGCGGGCAAGAACCCGCCGTAGTTGGCCGGGTTTGGCAGGAAGTCGAGGCTCGAAGAGGAAGGCGACGAGCTCGAACTGCCGCCTCCGCCAGTGCCGTTGCTGCCCAGCAGCAGCGAGGGCGGCGACTTGGTGACGCGAGGCGGCGTGAGCAGGGAGTCGGTCTGCTGGTTCTGCAGGCCGTTGCTGCCTCCGGACAGGGCGTTGACGTCGAGCGTGAGCGAGCGCGTACTGGAGAGTGGCGAGTCGGACGAAGGCGTCGAGGCTGTGCCCAGCAGCGTGGAAGGCAGGGCGGCGGACCCCGCGTGGCCGCCGATCGAGTCCACGGGACAGGAGGCGAGGCTGGCGGGAGAGTGGCTGCTGTCCAGGAGAGCTGCGAAGGACAAGTGCAAGAAAACGCCAAGTTGAGACAAAGAAGGGCACATTTGTTTACAGCGGAAGTGCTTGGCTGACTTTCTGAGCGCATTTTCGAACCTTGGTTCTTGTCAATGATAATTGGTAAACACCATGTAAATGATTGGAAATTTTGAAAAATGTGTTAAATGACTGTAGTTTAGGTGTGCCACTGAATACTGAGAAATACCGCAGTGAAATCATTTTACGAAGAATCAACAGATCCTAAGAGAATTTTAGGTTCCGTAGCGGTCACAAAAACCCATCGTCACTTGTTTTCCACAGGCCCGTTTAGAGGCAACATGATCATACCGCTGTTCTGCTGCACGCCTCAGCTAAGGTGATGAACTAGAAAGTAACGGCAAGGGTAGTGATATAGCGGTAAAGCTATTCCAAGGTGTGCTACTTTTGTGTGCCTGGTATCCGCGGTGCCTGATATCCCAGTTCCCGGTAACCGCGGTGCCCGGTATCCGCGGTGCCCGGTATCCGTGGTGCCCGGTATCCGCGGTACCGAGCTTCATACTGCAGCAACTAAATAAAGTCCAGTACAGCGTCATTTGTATTCGCGAGTCGTGGTAACGCCTGCACTACCGCCTTCCGCAGGTGGGAATGAGCAGCGCATGTCCTGCACGGCGTTTGCTCAGAGACTCGCGGCTGCTCGGTGGCGTATGAGCAGCGCAAATTATACTCACAGTTGCGGGAAACGAGCGTGCTGACGCCGAGGCTCGGATGGCACATAGTGATGGTGCTTTCATTGAGATAGCCTTTTCAAGATCAGACATTGGCGCCTTGTTGGCACATTTAATGCAGGCGGCAATGCAGTCGCACTGGCATGATCCGAGTCATCAACAGGACCGCGTGTGTAAGCTTGACGCTGGCTCACGATTACATTTCCCATCTGTGGTGGTGCGACGTCATGGGACTTTACTCCACCGGCTACGGCTTGGCGTTGCCTACACCAACCACTATCTTCACAAGATCGGCATCGAAAGTAACCCAAATTGCGCACAGTGCAACACACCAGAGACTATTGGACACCTTCTTTGCGCGTGCCCGAAGTATACTTCTGAAAGAACAACATTGGAGGCGACCGTGAAAAACCTGGACTCTCGCCCTCTCTCTGAGGAAACTCTTCTGGGCGCAAGGACGAGACGTTCTGATTGGTGGCGTGTGACAAAAGCCCTGCTCAACTTTTTGTGTGAAACAGGCCTGGATACTCGTTTGTGACCGCCTGTGCACAACCTACATGGTTAATGACATGTGTCGGTGTTGTGTTGCAGACACCAGTTTTGAGTTTTATGTGTGTCCAGTAACCGCGATGCGAGCGCCAGCCAGTGTTGTGTGTGTGTGTGTGTGCGTGTGCATAGACATCACCCGTGAAACTCATTGTATTATGCCATCATCAGCCTTCATTCACACTTTCCTTTTCCTCCTCTTCCCTTTCCCCTGTGTGGAGTAGCAGGCCAGGGCCCTGTTACCACCGGCCGACCTCTCCGCCTTTCTTTCATTACAATTCCCTTTCTTCTTCTTCATACTCACAGTTGTGCAGCGAGAGTCCCGTGGCGCTGTCGGTGGCGGCCACCGCGGCCAGGGAGGTGACGTTGGCAGCGAGCGAGGTAGCCGCCGCGGCGCTGGCGTCCAGAGAGTAGCTCACAGGCACGGGCGCCGTGCTGAAGCCGCCGGTGCCTGTGGCCGGCGCCAGGTACGGGTTGTAGTGTGGGTACGCCGCGCCCCAGTGGGCGTCGGCCGCCGACAGTTGCTGAAGCGCCGCTTGGGCCAGCTCTGTACAGACACGGAGACAGAGGAATACTCGATGAGCCATTCCTGATCTTTTTGAAGGCTGCCCCGCCTTTGTTCTCCCGTTACTTTCCGGAATACCGCACGGTGGTGGGCCAGCCGTGATTGCACAGGACACTGCTTGCAAAAAGTTTTTTTTTTTAGTTTCTGATGACTTCTTGATAAAAGCATAGTAACTGTGTATTCACTTTAAGAGATCAAATTTCTGAGAGGATATGCCCTCACCGTTATTCGTACTCAAGCCACGCATTTGCTTTGTTGGACCAGACTGACCTTGTTGGCCTTCCACACTGAACCATTCCATCGCAGTAGTAAACAAAATCGACCCAATACATGTTATGGACACATATGTGTACACTGTGACAGAAGGGGCTATCCTCCGCTTTTGCTAGCACAATGCACGCCTCCCGAGCTGCAATCATCGCCGCACTGAGCATAGCCCCTTTTTATCGCGTCTAGAGCTAAAATGTGTGAAGAGAGATGTTCTCGTGGGCCTTTACTGACCTCAAGGCAAGGGTTCTGCAAGGAAATATCGCCGTGCGCCTTCGACAATGTTCTGTGACGTGTCATTTGGCTTTCGATGAGGAGGCAATAATATCCTCAGGTTACTATCACCTTAAATACATTTTTCTCCCTGCTTTTGAAAAGATGAGCCAGAATTTTAAAGTCAATCGCCGCAATTCAAACTCGCTCACGAGACTTTCCCGGTTGTGTCACAGCCACTCGTAAGTCTCCGCCGTCCTCGTCGACTGCCGCGAGCGGCCCTAGAGAGCGAGAGAGAGATCTAGCGGGGGACATAACGATTAGTTCACCGATACTCTTTCCGCGTTTCGCTCGAAATTCTTTTTTTCTCTCGCCGTAACGCGGCCGCGTACACAAGTCCGAAACAGTTCATTCTCGCGGCTGTGATCGGGACCAATATAGGAACCCTCTTCCTGACCCGCGACGGGGCACCCAAAAGGCAGCCCCGCAGCCCTAACCGGGGAAGAGAGAGAGGAGGCCGTTCCGTGTATTGACTAAGCGTCAAGAGGCGAATCATGCCCGCTGTTTGCACCGAGGATTGCGCGGGGTCCAAGGAAACCCTGTTGACCCGGAGCTCCTCTCCTCGTAACTCCCCCCTTTTCCCTACTCCCCATCCCTCAGGGCGGTGACGGCGGCTGCCGCCGATGTCCGCGACGCCTGTTGTCCGAGGATAAGGTTATTACTCCGAGACGTCCCTTCGCTCGGCGTACATCTCCCCGGCGTGAGTCCCTCTCCAGACCATGCGCTGCTGCGGTGTGTGTCTCGAGAAGCAGTGTTTGTTTACGCTCGGTGTTTAGACGGCGGGGATCTCCGCAGCGGTCTTGACGAATGGGCCGTAAAGGCAAACGGATTGCACGATTATCCCCGGCCGCTCTGGAGTGGCGCAAGGTTGAGCTCTTGTATTACACGGGTGCGCTGTGTAGTACAGGTGTGCGCGAGAAGTGCGCCGCTTGGTCAGGTGCCCCGCGATTAGTGCCGGGGCACTAAAGCGTGTTTCGATTACGGCCTCTACGTTGCAAACTAAAAGGTGTAAGAAGGCACAAACTTCTCTAAGACATGAACTATGTATGCTGCTGCCTGCACCGCTGTAATTTGTTTAGTGAACGCCGAAGTATACAAAGCCCTTCTTTGATACCCGATAGGCGCTTGTGTTAGCTATCTCGCATGACATAATCATGTCTTGCATCCCATTTTGACCATGTCCTGTGGCACTTAACGAGCGGGAAGAGCAAACGGGCTCACAAGCGGCGTTTACATGAACTCGACTAAGTGGAACGAGCTGGTTTGTCTGAAAAAGAGAACAGTAGTCGGGTTTATGTAAGCCCTATCGGGATCGATTGAAGCGGGTGACGAAGCGAGTCAACTCCTGCAGGGTGTAGGCACTGCCTGACCCGCTCTGCGAAGTACCTGCAAATGCGGTCGGGTGAGGGAGTCGGATTAGCGGATTCAGAGAGAGCCTGCTTTTTACTTTGATGCGGCCTTTCTGCGCCTGCACTTCATTGTTCGAACACTGAGCGTCGCTGCTGTCGCACCGGTGATGTCTATTCGATATCTAGTTCACGTAAACTCGCAGTCGTCGAGTCGGGCTGACCTTGCTCAGCTTGACGCCTTGCTATATGTAACGTATATACCCGCTCCTGTCGCATTCATGTGAGCGAAGCTTCTGAGGTAATTTACTGGCGAAGGAAAAAGAAAAGATTTGTCGATGCGTGAAATCGCCCCCAGTGCCTCTTCAAGAACAGTATATGGTCCGCCGCCATGTGCATTACTGCGTAATTGTCTCTAACAGGCTTGCATGTACCGCCTCCGAATGACGCTGTGGCCTCTCGATGTCTGTTTTTAAAATTGAGAGCAGGCTTGCTATTTCGCCAATACTTGTGGAGGCGCATTTCGGATACGTTGTGTTGTCTTTTGAGGCTCTGTCTAGAAGCACCGAGTCATGCGGAGGTCTGATTGTCGCATTTAATTTCCAAGCAGTTTACACGCGGGCATCTAAGGATACTATGCATTCGAAGAACAATTTAGAGGCAGGCTGTGCCTTTTCTTCTAGTCTTTCTATTTCAAATGATCAGCCAGGATGATCAAACGATGCGCGTCTGGCATGGCATGCGACTTCAAAGATTACTATATATATAAACTGTTCCCGATATCTTTGTTCGCGGTTGTATGTGCCGAACATTGCGCCTTACTCTGGCAAACACGCAAGGTTTGACGAGCTTGGCTGAAAAGTATCCCGCTCAATCGTCTGACTGATTGCTATGCATGATCGTCACGGAAAATGGAGTGGGTGGCTTTTTTTCGTTTTTTTGTTGCTCGTCGTGCTTTACCTTCTATTGTCGCAGCGGACTTTGATACCTAGCCGAGGGGAGGGGGGGGGGTCTCTTTTTAGTGGGCTATGCAGATCCCACAGTAGGACCGTTCTTTTCTTAGAGAGTGCCTAATTATCATCCAAATTGAATTTCTCGCTCTTTCATGTTTGTTCAGACCGATGCTCTTTCGTAGTTTGTTCTGGCTTTATTATCGCTCGTATCTCGTTCGCCTTCCGTCTGCGTATACCAACTCCTGAAAGCACGCTATCTGCTGCCGGCACAACTCCGATGCGCTCTAATCTAAATTCTGTGCTTGGCGTCGTCTCATAAATTATTCGCGAAGGATTGCCTTTTGTTCCCACATTTGCCGGGACAAAGCTCCGTAAGCATCATAATGTACAGGCCGTTTATAGCGGGCACACGGTTATTAACTGAAACGTGATTTTTTTTTCCTGTTATTACAATCAGCTTTAACGTACTGGCTACATCTTGAGGTAGAAAGATGCTAACGACAAGTTCACAGTGCATTTTTTTTGTATATGTACGAAACGAAATTTGCGCTGTGTTGTGTTGTGTTGGGTTTTATGACACATAGGAGCTAAGGCCATCATGCGCCAAGCTCGGGGTACAGAATTGATTTCCTGTAAAATGTTCAAGAATATTAAAAGGAAGTGATTCTCTGCCGTCTCCGAATAGGCCACCGGCACCTTACGCACAACTTCCTGCTAACAAATCAAGACAAACCTGTTTGCGATTGCGGAGATGAACTTATGGTTAATCACATTTTATTTTAATGTGTGAAACTAGAAAAACTAAGAAAAAAGTACTTCACTCAATTTTACCATGAATGCATTCCTTTCCATCCAGCATTGCTCTTAGATGATAATGCCATTGTTAACATACCTTCCGTTTTTTTTTTAACTTTTTAAAAGAAACAGGCCTACTTGAAAAACTAGTTTTTCAACCATTGGTTTGCTTTGTTACATGATACACTTCAGCCACTTTCTCATTCCTGAGAAGAAGGCTGAGGCTTTTTATTTGATTGGTTGGGAGCCTCAGGAGCCTTGTCCAGCCAAGCTTAGCCGCTAAGGCAACCTGACCTTCTCTAAGGCTTTTTACCATTAGCCATTTCCAAATTTCTTCTCCTCAGTTATTACTAGGCAGTAAAATCTTTTTAGGCCATCTACACCATCGACGGTTTTTCATATTCCTAAACATTCTACAGAAATGAAATTTCATTCAAACTTTTGGAAGAACAGTGCTAAGCGGCCCCTGTTCGGATTTAAAAAAAATGCAGTTGATAAGGAAGCTCGCCAACTAAGGATGGTTACGTTAGCTTCTGCAGGAAGCAGCGCGCAGTTATTCGGGCCAGGATGTATTATCTTAAAGGCTGATTTTGCGTGAACGCATGAATGGAAACATTTTTCATAAAAACACAGAAATCATGCGTGAGACCAACCGCTAGAAATTAAGTCGTAACGTAAGGCGGACACAGAGCTCTGGTGTGGAAGGCAGCCAATACTGCTGCTTCATTTTTTCTCATTGTAAATAACTGGCGCGAAAACGGCGATGTGTAAACCAGAGTGACCAGGGCGAGCGCTTTTCTGTAAACACTGCGCCTTCGTTACGCGCAGAATATATGCGCTGGCCAAAGTATACATACAAACAAAGCGGGGTTAGCTGAAAAAAAAATTCTACTGACATTCTTTATCCGTTAGCGAAATGATCGGCTGGCTGACGCACAAAGTAGCGGATTCAATGATGTGGAACTTCGTGACTGAAATGCAAAACCGCGCGAAAACGGCGACTACCAGCAGGACAGACGGCACACTGCGTTGACTTACAGGCACCATCTATTCACCCACATACATAAAAGCATCTGCTCAGTGTCCAGAACCGCACTGGTTTGTAAACAGTCCCATCTCTTCCTTTTCCTTCGACTGTTGTCGTTGCGATACTGCTGCTGAGTGCACTGTTCTATACACACTGAGCGTATGTTTTCGTGTGTGTGTGTGTGTGTGTGTGTGTGTGTGTGTGTGTGTGTGTGTGTGTGTGTGTGTGTGTGTGTGTGTGTGTGTGTGTGTGTGTGTGTGTGTGTGTGTGTGTGTGTGTGTGTGCGTGCGTGTGTGTGTGTGTGTGTGTGTGTGTGTGTGTGTGTGTGTGTGTGTGTGTGTGTGTGTGTGTGTGCGCGTGCGCGTGCGCGTGCGTGTGCGCGTGCGTGTGCGCGTGCGTGCGTGCGTGCGTGCGTGTGTGTGCGCGTGCGTGCGTGTGTGTGCGCGTGTGTGTGTGTGTGTGTGTGTGTGTGTGTGTGTGTGTGTGTAAGCGCTGCATGTTATCTGTACCCGTTTTACAGTGCCCATTTTTGCACTCTTCTCTATCTCGGTCGTGTATACCAACTCGCCCTCCCTCACTTACACGTTGGCATCTCGACCGTGTCGCGTTTGCGATTATCACTTTGGCCCCATTTCTTGTTCTTTTGCCTCTGCATTAAAATACGTTTCAGGTGCGTCAGACCGGCAGTTCTGCCCGAAATCGCCGAGCGCATGCGTCGTTTGCCGTAATAAGCACAGCCTGCCTTGTCATTGGACGTCAGGGACTTAGGGCGCCCAGTGCTCGCCGGGCAATGAATGCTTTCCACGCAAGGAAATAGCAAGCGACGATCGACCTTGCACTTTTTTGTAACGTACTTTGTACGTGCCGCAGCGATGACTCAGTGGTTATGTCACTCACTGCATAGCTGTCACTGCATAGCGTTAAGTAGTCATCATTCTATTTCTATGCATCGCAGACTGACTGACCGTGATGCGAGCCGGCACCGGGTATCCTCCGCGGTATGTCCAGCGCCCACTGCTCGGCTGTCTTCCTCCGAAGGTGATCCCACTCGCGCAGGGGGTCCAGGAACGGAGGCCTCTGGCCGAACGCGCTGGCGAAGGCGCGGAACTGTTGCTGCTGACCTGCGTGGACGAATGAAGGGAAGAGAGAGAGAGAGAGAGAGAAATGTTCTGTAAATGCAGTGAAGTCGGGCGCGCCCATCTTGGTTGGCTCCTTCAGCCAACTCTGATGTAAAACTTTTTTTTTTTTCACAGACCGAATGACTGCCGTTAAAGGACTAGAGGCATAAAGGGATGCCAAAACGAAGCAAGCTGCTTGTATAGGCTGGGTCGTACCTAAGAGCACTGCGGGGATATAGGAGGCGCACGCGGAGCTTTTCAGTGGGATTTCGGAACATTCGCGCCGCGGTCTTTACCGAATCTGCGCGCCTCACATTTACTAAGGCAAGCGGAGGATCGTTGCGTAATTGCATGAAAAAAGTGCTACACTTGCGTGTTTCCGTTTTCGCAAAGCGGTAGAATTTACGAACTGACGGCTTACACGGCAGGGGACACGCGGCTGCATCAAGGCGTGAGTTGATCGCGGACGGAGCGAATTTGAGGCAGCACGTTGCGGGTTGGGGCGATGCATACGCAGGTTGTGCGTGTGCATGTTGGGACCATGCGCTGTAAAAAAAAAAATCGCCCTCAAAGATGCATTAATGTGGCCATTACGTACATTATTGTAGCTTCCAGCTTGGGTGCGATGTTAACTGAAAAACCGATACGATGGACGAGACAGCTTTACACCCCTTTACTGATTCGTTTACATTTATACAGATGCTTATTGATTTGCAGTTAAACAGGTGCCGATTGCTTACAGTTCCACAAGCATCAATTGCTTCGAAAAGTGCTGCTCATGTTTGTGGTTCGTGCAGTCTTAAAAGAATGCCGCTAGTCACTAGAAAAAGCTAATAACGACTTTTCTAAATATGCTCTGAGGCTATAGTCATCGCGGTTATAACGAAGATGACCAGACCTTTATCGAGACCTTTCACGGCCTTCAGTCTTTCAAGGCCTCTCTGCACATGTTAGCAGTAGAGTAATTTTTTTTTGTATGCCCGCAGGAGAGTCATCGTATAATTATTTCTTAGTGCATTCTAATAGTAAAAAGGTATGCCTCTAAAGCGACTAACCTCCAGCAAACCTGCTCGCGGAGTAACAGAATACTAGCACATGCCATATAAAGACACGAGAACACAATCAGCGTAAGTATCTTTAAAACACTGACGCACAAAGCCTCCAAGGAGGTAGAATTAAATCAGAAAACCAACAACGACAGAGCGACCCGCTCTAATCCTCGACTCATCTACTTGCTCCAAGTTTATCTTCTATGCGTCCTAATTTCTGCAAGCCTCCCATTAGAGTGACAGCCGCCAGGCAGTTATTTACTTATCAAATTCTGACGGCGCAAACGCTAAACACAGCCGCGCACGTCAACCTGCAAGTGTCCGTTAAGAGAAAGTTCAAATCTTTTGTCACTACACTAGGTGCATGCATGATTCAACAACTGGACAGTCGTCCAGAAAGCCTAAAAGCACCCTTACGTACCCGCATGCCTGTGAGCCTGTGTACATCCGTGTGCCTTTGTATTAGCCGCGGTAACCGTGTGCCTTTTAACAGTGAATGAATGCATTAATGTGGTTTGCGTGCTAGTCCGCCATTTCTAGAAAAACTCGTGTACCTGTTCAGCTGCATCGCAAAAGACCGTCGACTTCGCTACAGCCATCATTTTAGCACCCCTGGAGATCGTATAGGGCTATAAGCGCAAAGGTGAAGCACAAAAGAGGTAGAGGTGTGGGCTGAAACGATGTGCTACAGCAAAGCTTAGATTTTGTTTAGACCGTGAGCGTTGCCTACGCTAACGCTTAAGGCTGTTGTTAAAATAACGTCTTAGTTTAAATGGAAAACGAGCATTTTATTCGTAAAATGCGAAACAGGATGCGCAAGGAGCGCGTCACGGGACAACTATGTCGGGAAGCAGGCGGGGAGAAATAGAGGGTGTGGTGAAGGGAGGGGGTTTGTTTCACACCACTCAGCTCGGCGTCCCTCTTTTCTGATTCACATATGCGCGTGCGAAACGTAGCCGACGCTAAAGCAACCGGTCAAAGCGTCAGAGAGAAAAAACTATTTTTCGTCTTAATTTATATACCCTAATCAGTCGTTCGAGACGACAGAATGTCTAACCAGTTTGTGCGAACAAATATGTTGCTGTCGCACACTGTCGGCGTATTGCGGTATTACAGGTGGAATATCAGTATAATCTACGTATCAAGTTTGCAGTGACCACAGGTCTCGGTAAAAAAGCGTTAGCTTTAGCCCCAAAAAGCTGTTCGGTACAAATTTTACAGCTGGACGCCCTACTCCAGCTGTAGTGTACATAGTGTTGTGCGCGCGTGTTTTTATCCCTTTTTCATGAACATATCGGGCGTGCAACCTGTATATATTTATTATTGCGTAAATATTTTTGTGCACATTACCTCTCCCCTCTATCCTTTCTTCCTGTCCCCTCACCTCTTTCACTTTATTTCTCCCTTCTGCCTGCTATCCTTTATTTCCGCTGCCCCAGCTCAGGTGCTTCAGTATCGATGGCAGATGCCGGGGCTTGAAAAAATCTTTTCCTTCCTTTTTTTATTATTTTCTAACAAAACCACTTACTACTACTACTACAAATTTACCATAACATGTTGTCCGGAAGCCAAATGGGCGAGCAATAATTACGTCTGAATTTTTTTTCATGAATTATGACTTCTTCAGGCGTGACCATAACTCGGCACAAATCACTATTGCCCAACAACACGAGTCAGTGCAGGCCAAAGAGCCGAACAGTGAATCCCAAGATTAGTAACTAAACTTACAAGGTTTATTTTGTGTGTTTAGTTAGTGTCCGCTTCAAGAAACCTCCGCTTGGTACAGCATTCGCATTCTGATGTCGATACGTGATCCGCGTACGCGCAGCCACAGTGGCACCTGCCACCGCAAACTTTTTTTTTGCTAGAGCTACTTTGTTCGTGGTTACTTCATTCGCGCTGATCGTATACCATAGCAAGCGTCACAGCTGGCATGTTTGACTCTAGACCTGTAACCATCACAGTAGGACGAAGCGGCCTGTCTCTGGTAACACTGAGCCAGTGAAGAAATTTGTGAAGCACGGTGCTTCATAAGTAACGCATCGAGACGTGAGAGTTTTACACTTTTCAGCTAGCAATAGCGTGTGTCCATGTCACGAGGGACACTCATATCGCCCATTTTAGCACCTATCCAAACAAGCATCTCGCTCTTTCTTCATTCGATATGTGCAGGTTCACAGATATCATGGGAATATCTGAACCTGCGTCATAGTCCTCGCTTCAGTTAAAACACATGCTGCGAATCCTGTTGCATAGTGGAGCGGCCTAGTTTTTCTGTATACAAGTTGATAATATACCGGGTGTTGCAACGAATTCTGCCACAAATTTCCTAGAACACTTTTCGTGGTCTAAAAATGGCATCTGGGGAATATTAATGCCATTGTAATTGGACGCCAGAAGCTGGTGAACCAGTTTCTACTAGTTAACTTTTTAAATACTACCACTGGGCGCCTGCTTGCAAGTAAAGATTTGTAGCTGGCCGTTAGTAAGTCACATTAGTTTTTAGCATTTCGAAGCGCAGTTACCGTAGGCGCTCTGGCTCAAGAAATTTTGGCCCTGTCGCGCGCCTTTCGAAAACCGCGCGTCTGTGTCGCGTCCTCAGCATTGCCCTGGAGCAGCGAACAGCGGCGAGCATCGCAGCGTGGGCGGGCACAGGGGGTCACGTGGCACCTACGCCATAAAGTGACGTGCGCAGATGGGCGTTGCTGTTCACGCGCAAAGGACGCGCGGTTTCCGAAAGGGGTAACGAAGTCGCCACATTTTTTTTGAGCCACAGTGTTGAGGGTAACTGCGTTTCATAAATTCTGAAAATTGATCTGGCTATTACTAACGGCTAACTCCAAACCTCTAAGTGTAAAGAGACGCCTAAAGGCAAAGTTGAAAAGCTAGCTATTTGAAATCTGTAAAACAGCTTGTTAGTTAGCATGATTCACCTATTCTCTTCTGTCCCCTAAAACTGGTATTATCATGTCAGAGAAGGCGTCTTTATACCTCAAAAAGCCTGTATAAACTAGTGGTAAGTTTCGCTAAAACACCCAGTACATCTATTGCAACAAGAAAAAGCTCGCATTATTAGAAGTTGCATAGAAAGCTTTCCTCAGGAAGTAAAAGATAACGCTTTTAATGGCGCTATGCCGGTTACCATTTCGTAGTTGTTATTGGTGATGTAAACGTTCGGAAAGAGCACTGAATATTTCTCCAATAATAGTCAATGACTTTTTGAGCGCTTAGCTTACGTACCATTTTGGAATGGCAGAAGTGAGGCCAGTGCTGAGTAGGGGTGATACCAGCTGTTTCCATTCGACAGAAAAAGTCCTGCTGCGAGCAACAGATAGCAAGTGTTTTGGGAGTGGCACTGCACCTGAGCGGGCGCAGCAGCACTTGCCACACCTTGACGTATAGTCGGGCTCTTCACGAAGCGCGCACATACTTGCGTATGCCAGACGGTTTAGAAAACACAGACCGTGAATTGCCAATCTGAACTCGGCGATACATCATCTCTGGCGTTTTTTTTTTTTAAGGAAACCCTAAATATACAGCGTGGCGAACAGAAACTGCAAAGTTCAGCTCACCGCACTATTTTACTGTGGAATTCTCGCAGCAGAATATTTGAGCGTCAAACAAAGACAGTGGTTAGTGCCTTTCTGGCCAAATTCCTTAGCGCTTTTACTGCCACGGTAATGCATACTGAGAACCATGCATTATCAGTTGGCTATAGTTGACCGATGCAATTATGTAAAAAAAAAAGACCTCGCATTTTAAATCTATAGCGAACGCTGTTCTCCGCTAATTTGACCGCACGCGATTTCAACTTTCGCAGATAACTGTGGCAAGCATGAAGGTACTGCTGCAAATATATTTGATTTTCTCGCAGTAATGAACAAAAAAGCAAAAAAAAACGAACAAACTGATAAGATCCTGATAGTGCCACCAGTGACTTATATTTGATAAATTATTTATTCAGTTCGGCAGGTCACAGTTCTGTGCTCATTAGGTTATCCTCGGGGAATCGAATATCAGAGATTCGGCAGCTCCCTGGAGTTCATTTTAACTGTTAAAACGCACATGAAACGTCATCGATACAACGAAGGTCGCCTCAGGAACAGTGGGCATTCTAGTGGAAAACAGCTCAGCTTTTTTAGCCCCCTGTAGGAAAGAAGCAGTGCACCGTCGGTAACAGCGGTCGTTGTTGATAAATAAGGCCGTTAGAGGAGAAACGGCGCCTCTTTTCAGAGCAGCCACGGAACACGCGTTATCAACCCCGAGAATGGGGCCTGCAAACCGAAGGTTAAGTCCACAGATCTCGAACGCGCGCGCACCTCAAGCCACCGGTGCGGGGGAAACCGGCCGCCAAATGTGTGTTCGATCGACGGCAGACCTTGGCTCGCGCCAAGGCGCAGGCTTACATAGTAACTCTCTTAGGAAACACGCAAACACTCCGCCCCCCAAAGCAGTCCTTGGGGCCAAGTGTCCGGCGCAGCCCGTATATTCAAAAAGCAACGGAGACAGATAGCGTAATCGACCCTAGCTCCGTGGCCGATCTGTACGGGCTCTAGTCAAGACGCGCGTGCGCTTTGCTTGGGAGGGAGAGGGGGGGGGGGGGGGGTCATTGGAGATAGCCCAGTTTTCTGCCAGGTCTGCCCAAAGCCGCGGCAGCCAGTGTTTGTTCTTGCGGTACCGATCTGCGGCTTGAGACAGATAAACAAGGAAGCGCCCCCCCCCCCCCCCCTCCTTGTCCTCGTTATCTGTCTTCTTCTCACCGCGAACCTCGGAATGCCCGCAAAGACCTGGCCTGACAACAGGGAGCCCGTGGAGTGAGGGACGCGATTGTGGCTGGGCGAGTCCTCAAAGGGTTGTGCCATCTACTCCGGTCTGGCGTCCGGTGTATTTGACATGTTTTCTGGCTGAAGAAAACGAAAAGGACAGCGTGGGTCCATTTTCAGAAAATGGAAGCACTGCCAAAAGATGATAGCAAAGAAATAAGCGCTTCTGTTGTGTCCCTGCTGTCTTTTTTCTTCGCTCTTTTGACGCAGTTTCGATTTTATTAAAGGTATCCCTCAGCAACTTGACCGACGCAGGTATACTCCTAATCATCTACGCGGCATGTTGATATTAAGTCGACCTGCGGACTAGAGCCTGTCAATTACAGCCTTCTGTCTTACCGATCGAGAGTTGTCTGTGGCATGCTACCAAGGTGCTGTCCACTCTTCTTACCAATACCGTTCCCGCTTGGATATCAAGCCTTATGAAGATTTTTTAACTCTCGCCAACATTCCTGAAATACAGCTCCGTTCTCCTGAGTCCAGAAACTTGTGTTTCTCATTTATGTATTACTGAAGAGAGAACGGACATGATCGTGGTGTTCTCGAATCGAACCAACTGATCTGTTACTGAAGCTCATTTTGAGCTTAGTGGAGTAAATTTAATAGCGGCATATAAACTTGCACCACCGCTTACAATCTACTTGCGTTATACACCGTTTCGCTCGTAACTCACATTGCTCTCTGTCACAACAGCCTCTGACGAAAATATCTTTTTTTTTTTTAGAGTCATCGGCGGTTCACTGTTCTTTCATGAAGAGACGCATAGGGTAAGCTTCGTATGACCTCGACAAGTTGGTTTGAGCTGGAATGTCGATTAAAGTACCACTTATCGGACTCAAATAAACGTATAGTAGGAAGGGTAATGAGCGGTGCCCCCCTGGTTGATTCGCTTAACATGTTCGGAGAAAAGCATTGACTCTATTTAGACGCGGCACTTATATTATCGACAGGTGACAGGAAAAAATAAGCACTGCCTGGTTTCTGACTCGCGTTTGGGCGCTTCTTAGGACCCCGAAGCCTGCCGCTATCTTGGATATTCCTGCTCGACGCTGGGCGCCACTGTGATCCCTGCCCAGTTCAATCGCAGTATCGAGTTTATGCAAGCGCTCACTGCTGGCTTGTATGCGTGTTGCCGTCGTAAAACGATCTGCCCCTTCAACCACAATCAATGTCAGGAGGAAATACCTATGCTGAAGGGAACGTTTGAGCCTCTAACATCGGCATGAGAAGGAGAGCGCCGCGCCCGGAGTTCTTTCTTCAGTTTTGCAGTTTCGTTCTGCTTGTACTGCAGCGAATTATTTTGCCCTCAATAACAACTTGCTTTGCATGCCATCGGCAGCCCGGACACGCCCGCTGCTGGCCAGAAGCTGCTGCCATTGGCTTTTGGATTATGCTTGTCCTGCACCTAATGCTGTCGGCCTATTTCTCCCCATAGTCTCATCTCGAGACATGACTTTCACGTAACCTGCTCAGGGTGGATTTTTTCTTTTCTTTTTTTTTGGAGGGGGGGGGGGGGCAAAGGGTGACGAGAAATTTTACGTAGGAATACCATTTTCAAACCTGTTTTTTCAACAAAAGAAGTCCAAGAAACACAAGGTACAAATAAGACCCCCCCTTCCCCTCTCCCCCAAATAGTCCGCTCTAAGAGTGCCCATAGATCCGGTCCTGCTCCTTCTACACAATCCTTCGCTCGCAATCCACCATCAGGTTATGCATTATTCACATTCCACATCCTGCACAAGTGCCCGTCGTTCTCGTAGTTTAAGCTAAAATATCATGAACTCTAGTTTCTTCTCTCATCTACGCTACGGTCAGTCTGTTATCGTTACCTCTGTTATTGTTCTTTCCTTAGCTGAATATATGAAACCTGAGTTTACAAATATATTTCGAGACTTTTTAGAGCTATTTATGCGTTACCACGACGGCAGTGACAGTTCGCTAGCACGAAAGGAAACGCTGAGGCTGTAAGCGAGAACGTCAGCTGAAAGGCTTCAATTTCTACAGTTCGCTTTATTTCAGAGTAATCAACTCAGTCGCAAATTTAGAACGCAGCATTATCAATCAAGGAATAGTACGCTTGTGTACTACGAAAAATATCAACGGATCCACTGTCGTTTAGATATAAACCGCTCACCAGAACCTTCCACATCCAACAATTTATTTTTCGACAGGTGCAGTGAAGGCGTGGACTCCGCAAAGATGTTCCACGCCTACGCAGGGGTATCACCCTCTAGTGTTCAAGAAACCGCGATATCCGGGATGTGCTACGTTCGATGCACAGCTAAAAGCCACAAATCACGGTTCTCACGTATTTTATATGGCCACAGGTAAACATTCTTCACCGCCCACGCCGCTTATCTCTGCGTCAGCAGGGTGCTTTTGCGCTATCAGCGGAACATGAATGCCAGCCGTCTGCTCTATGCTGTCCGCCCAGGTGTGGACCGCGATAAGAACGCGAGGACTAGGCCCACTGGAGAGCTTGTGGTTCACTTTCCACGGCTGAGTTTTCGTCCAGTTATGTGCCTTCTCGGCCCATTCTCTTTGTTCTTGCTTGCTGTGTTTGTATATCTTTAAATCTTTGAACAATATCTCGTTCGCATTCATACGTCACAAAAGCACTTCTCCCGTCTAGCGATTACAACTTTTTTTTTTTTTGCTTCCTGATATAGACTTTTCGCGCTCTCTATCGTCAGACAATAAAATGGGCTTCTCAGTGACGTCATTTCGCGTTGGGTAAGCTGCACTTCGGGGTTGGGAAGCTTGCTGAGCGCAGTATACCCTTATGCTAGCCTGCGCATCGGAATGAATTTCTTGGAAAGTTGGAGATAAGGGCCTAACTCCACAAGGAACAATCACATTGTTAGGTATATTTCCAAAAACATTGGCAGTTGAAACACACAGAAGGCATGTGAGAATTAAGATGGCGACCCGTTGATTCTATTTCGGTAAGCTGCTTCGTCGCCTTCGCGAAGTAAAACCGAGACCGAAAACACAGAGGGAAGCAATCTGGAATTTTGAATTTTTTATCTTGTTCGCAGCTAGCGTAGCTATCGCATCGTTGATTTGCGCCGCAGTTGGGAATCATAATAATAATAATAATAATAATAATAATAATAATAATAATAATAATAATAATAATAATAATAATTGGTTCTGGGGGGAAAGGAAATGGCGCAGTATCTGTCTCATATATCGTTGGACACCTGAACCGCGCCGTAAGGGAAGGGTAAAGGAGGGAGTGAAAGAAGAAAGAATGCGTGACCAAAAATTATGACGGCAGCGTTCACTGTTATGCACTCACGTCTTGGCTCCCGGGGTCCGTCGACGGTGACCTTAATAGCCTTGGCATACGTCGCCACTTGGGGAGGATTGGTGCTTAATGTGATGGTCAGGGTGAAACTTTTGCCTGCAAGGAAAATAAATGTAGAAGTTCAGTTCGAACGGCATAGTGCACGCTAAGCGAAATGCAAACCATGACGACAAAAAAAAAAAAGAAGACTGCACTTGAATCGAGGCAAAAATGATACAACGCCCAGCGTTCCTGCTGCGTTCCAACTCAATGAATTCATATTAAAGACTGCAGGCCAGACCTGAGGCGTCTAACACTTTCTCGTTTGCGCAAAATGGGCTTGGATCTTCCGATGCAGTGCAGTGCTTGCGCCAGCTGTAGCTGCTGCTTAAGGCCCGTTTGGCATGCTGCGAATTTACCTTCCTACACTGCTAATTAGCTGCAGCCTCTGACGTCATAAAGCGATTTTTAGTCAGTACTTTCACGTGCAACGCATTCCCTGCGAATTCGGTCGGAACGACACGCACGGTTGCTTATTTTTGCATAAGCAACTCCTGATTAAACGTGACAATAAAGCAGCACAGAATGTGTCTAAGTAGTTACAATCACGGGTGCTTTTAAATAAAAATCGGCATTTCTTATGTTTTCGTTAGAATAAACAGTGACCGCAAGTGACGGGACGTCATGATGCTCGCCATTGGTCAGTCGCAGAGCGAACACACTTACTCTGCCAATGAATTCCAACCGGACGGAAACCGACCGCAAGCCGCCTGCGGCTGCACCGACGGCTGTCTGCCGACGCAGATTGACGAAATTCGCAGCGTCGGGCGGGGATATTCGCAGCATGTGAAACGGGCTTAATGCTTGTGTTTGAGAGCACGGTTGTGCGACTGAGTGCACTAGTATAGAGCACAGCGACAGCGCTGTGACGGTGCCCTCGCGCCGATAAAACGCCATTTTGAACTAAATCAGAAGTGCGCCAGTACCACTGCGATAATCTGGCGCTGTACATTCGGGCAGCAATAAAGACGCGGTCCCAGAGAAGGAACGGAGGCATGGCGAGCGGCATTTTGCTCTGGCTTGCGCTAGAAGCATTCCCTCGTATTGCAATGTAAACCTTTCCCCGAAGTGTTTGTTAACTTTATGGGAGAAAGCGAAATCCGCTTGAAAAATTTTCCAGGCTCAACCCGTTTCTTCTATACCGTTGTCTAGGCCACTCCCTCCTACAATTTTAGAGCAGCAGAACGTTAAGCGTCGATATTTTTACCTCGCCGTGTCAGCAATATTTTGTCCATCAATCCGCCTACACCAGTGGAAAATTCCTACGAATAAAATAATCCGAAATAATATTTAGCACCAATCGGAATTAGAACCTTCACGCTTTGGAGGCGCAACCGGAAGCGTGTGGGTGCTCTGAATAGATCGCCTAACGCCGTAACGCGTCTGCCTGCTTGGAGGCATACCAGCTTGGGAAACGTTGTTCGCGATCAACACACATAATCGATGAATTCACGGCAGAGAAGCAGGACACAGAAACAATTAAGGAACGAGGCTAAGAGACAGAGTGGCAGGATGTACGCTGCATGAAACACAAAATATTCGCAGGAACTCCTTGCTAATTCCATTGTGTTGACAATGCGAGAGCGTTAGCAGTGTTGATGCCTTTACAGCAAGTGACGTCACTTCAGGTCTGATGACGCCACTTTCGTTGAGCCAATAGGAATGCTTCGGTATGGTGACGTCGTTTCCATCCAGCCAATTGGCGAATTTTATGACTGATGACGTATGACAGAGAAGGAAGCTCAAGGGTACAGAAGAGGCGCTCAGAGATGAAAAATTTCGTGGTCAGGCTTTTCTGCACTACATCTGAGCCAAAACCAGTGCCGCGGGCAGATTGGACGCACCCGTCGTCATTTGCGAGGTGCCAAACGAACCCTGTGGTTACGAGAGTTCATGGATGAACTTCTCTGCGTCACAATGTTCACCGGCCCACTCCAACCGACCTCGTGAAGTGACAGCTGCATCGACTGCATCTTCGCACGAAACGTACAAGTATGATGTATTTTAGCTCTTTAATGCCGTTATTCTTTGTTCTGAGCGTTGTCACGGAAGACAAGTGCAATGAAACGAGTGCGTAAAGATGTGTTTACTGACCACGCGCAGCCTGAAATATATGGCAGCAAAACATATAGCACAGCAAGCACGCCTTACTGCAGTGCTGTATTCTAGGCATAGCACGGATACGACCACAATTCTTTTTAATTTTCCCTTCCATTTTTCTGCGAGCTTGAAGGAGTGCGTATTGTGGGTCTCCTAGCATTTTCTCTCTCTCCACACCAATGTCTACATGGTGTATGAAGTATACACTGTGGGGCTGAAGGTGTCGTGAGATGAGCGTCCCACACATCGCGGACTGCACACTGATCTCCCTCGACGAATGAATAATGCGATTCACATCTGCGGTGTGTCCAGTGGGAACGGCGGGATGTGAGATTATGACGTATGTGGTAATCTGACATGGGTGGTCATAGTCTAGTCTATGTGGACTACACGTCAGTCAAGGAGGGAGTCTTCAAGGCATTGGGTCTGCCTATACAGCTGTCGGTCTAAAACAAAACAAAAAAAAAACTGGAGAAGACACTTAACTTCCGCCTTAAGGGTGTGTCACGATAGCGTTAATGAGTTGATAATGCCCATATATGCGGAACTGGTAATTCTCTACTTTGCAGTCATAGATCCCTGCCTGTTCTTATACCAGTCACTGGGCGTTCAGCGATGTGCCTCCGCACTGCGATGGCAGATGCTGCCGCCCGTGGGGCTTGTGAGATCTAGGTTTTTGTTCTATTCTTTATCTTTATTCAATTATTACCCCGCTTAGCCCGAGGGCGCTACAGAAGGGACGTTACAGGGTTAAAAAAAAACGCATCTTGATTAACGCAGCATACTTGCTGACGTGAAAGCCGATTCCATTCGCTGATGGAACGAACAAGTAAGGAACTGGCGTACATATTAGTTCTGGAACGGTATTCTAAGATCTTAAAATAATGGCAGTGCGAGCAGAAACATAATGTGGCCTGTGTAAATATTTTCCTTTCGAATGCCGGTTTTGTCGCGATATATTTCATACAGGAGTTTAAGCCGTAATCTCTTTCGTCGAGAGGAAAGAATTTACCATCCTAATTTTATGTCGGTGCTGCTATCTCGTCTCGAGTACCGACACAAGACAAACCTTGCTGCTCTGTTTTGAATTTTTTTTTTCAATTTTATTGCTCAGTGTTATTTGCCAGTGGTCCCATACGGCACAATCGTATTCGACAGACTGTTGTTAAAAAGACTGTTGATTTCAAACAAGACGGCGCGTGTTTCATATTTCGCTGTAAAAAATTTAAGAACATGGCAGCCTTGGTAACCACGGTATTAACATGCGTATTCTATGAACAGTTGGCTGTGAATATGCTCTACTTTTCGTGTCACTATATTACTATTGATGATATATTCTAAGGTTAACTTTCTTTTGTTTTTGGTCGAGAGAGGTTGCTCACAGGAAGTGCAACCTCTATCGACTGATAATTATTTCTGATGATTATTATGGATTTTTTTTATGGCGCAAGTGCATCTACGGCCAAAGAGCGTTATGGCACAATGTTTATTCTTCTACTCTAGGTGGGGTCGAAGACCCATTTCTCAAGCATTCCACCCTAAATAAGCCGAGCACCAGACCAGGGGAAAGCTTGTACCCATTGTATCATTGGTGGGTAGCCGGCGGCACTGGGGATCGAACCCCGCACCTCCCTCCTGCGACGCGGATGCTCACCCACTCGGCCACCGCTGCGGTACATCATTTTCTTTATTTCTACTACCACCTACCACGGCGGGCTACTTTCTCACAATCTGCATGGTGGCCAGGTTGTGCTCGCGTCACAACCTCACGTCAGGTGGCCCACCTTCCCCATAGGTCGCTCCTCTGGGCATTTTTCGCTCACGGCCAACGACGCCGACTCCGACGCCGGCTTTTCTGCGACACGGGGCCCTTAACGCTATCGTGTTAAAAAAAATGTCCCTCTCGTGGCTTCGTTCTGCCGGCAGCTCGCATTGTGCCGGCGCTCGGCAGCATCTCACCGCCCAACACTGCCTCCGCTAAAATGTTCTTCAGGCACCGGTGGGTTGACTCCTGGGCAGCGCGGTGTCACAAGCGCCATGCACTTTCCAGCGCAGGAGCCGCGTACGCGCACTTGGTTCGGCTGCCGCGGAGCACTTACCGGGGCCGGACCCATTTTTCATCTCGTTTTATGCACCGACCCCTCCGCCTTCCACGCCGCCGTGGGCACCCCGCATTAGCCACACCGCTGGCTCTGTTCGTACAGCTGTCGACGTTCGGGCTCATGTGTGTGTTCCTGTAAGTGCGTGCCGTTACGAGCGTAGAAAATTTTTAAACCTTGCTAATGTAGGGCGGTAAATGGCTGCATGAACACCACCGTACACTGGCCGAGCTTAAGGAACATCTCTGTTGTGTTCTTTTTTTTTTTGATCTCGCCATTTCGCGAGCGCTTTCGCGGGCGGGTGTGAAGCCATCTCTTCTGAGCTGTTTCCCTAGGACGTTGTTTAAGACAGAGCTCCTGGAGCTGCTTTTAGTTTCTCACCATCGTGCATCTCGAATCGGCGAGTACATCGCAAATGTTCGCGCACTTTATTTTGCGTTTTTCCACTCTTTCCACTGTTTTTCCACTCTTTGTGTTTTTTGCACACTTTCACTATAGTTTTTGTTTTCCTGCAATCGCGGTTCTGCTGTATGCAAGGCTCTTCGCTTTTGTTGAGTTTTATTTTTATGCTGTTAATTTTTATTTTTTCGAAGAACACTTGCAGATTCCTGTCATGATTGCAGCAGTCGCTGCTGCACTCATAAAACGTGCAAAAACCTCTCACGCTGGAATTCAGCGTGGAGCGCTCTGCGGAAAACTCGCTGCTAGCCGGGGCTCTTAAGAGGAGCCCCTCTTGGCCGCCTTGTGGCGTCTTGAGACGCTGCTTCTAATTTACTTTCCAGGCCTTGCACTTCAATTTACTCTTGTTCCCTTCACTGACACTCGACTTTCAAATTCTCGAAACCAAGCCTCTGGCGGAGGTAGAAACGAGGCAACGGACAAGCATGTGCTCTTTAAGTACGGATAAAATTTATATAAAAGAGTGCGACGATCTGGGCGTCATAATTTTGTATGTGCCTCTTTCTTTCCTAATCTTTCGAAAACAAAAAAAGGCGACAAAGTTAGATTAGCCGTTTGCGTAAGTTTCTCTTGACTAGAAAGTCTGCGAGCTTCTAGGTGTTATAATCAGTGTTTTCACAAGTACATACGTTTGTTGGGCAACACAAAGCTGCCTTAAAATGAGCCAGAGTACCCCTTACAAATAGTAGCATACCCCTTATAATTAGTGGTCGATAATATGTGCCTACCCCTTATGTTGCTGAGGTGGCAGTGTACATCTAGCTAATTCAATCAATCGATCGATCGATCGAACTATCGTTAAACTAATTGATTTCATGGCAGATGGGAATCGTAGATACAATTAATCAGCATAGCTCATAACGTGCCTTCATCGTATCAACTCTCTTTGCCAAACTGAGCCACTCTATATCGTTCTGTTTCGCCAGTCTTCTTCTAGTCTCCCTGCGCATGGTTTGACCTTAAGCGATGCTGGTTCGAATCTGTTGCGACTGCCTCAACTTATTTTGGATGACTCACTTTTTGGCTCTAAGCTGCGCCACATTACATATGCGTCATCACCATGTTATACCCTTTAAGCTCAGCTACCGAGAATTCCGTGCGCTTATATTTCTCTCTTTTCTTTTTAAGCGGTGTAGCTGCCATCAGCGTTGATTATATTGTGACAAGACGGCAAAATAGAGCGGTTTATCCATTCCAATTATTTTTAAAGAAAATGTTTTGGCGGAATGCTCACGGTATACAGGGTGTACACGTCTTGATTTCATCGGGGCAGAGAAAAGGAAATATCTTCAAGCAAGAAGCTGTGAGGCCCACTGGCTGTACTGAGTGCTGTCAGTAAGTACCCCGGCGTTCCAGTATCATCGTCAGTATACACCAGTCACGCGTCCACGAGACCACAGAGCTGTGCCGCGCGGCAGCGCCATTTTGATTCGTTCCATGGACGAGGACAACGTCTTCCCGAACAGCCCGCCGGCGGTGTCAGCCGCCACACCAGCCCCGGCGAAAGGGAGGGTCACCGGACGAGCGCTAGCGGTCCCGTGTCTCGTATTCGCGGTCCTCATCGGCGCCGTCGTGGTCATCATGGCGCTGTCGATGCCCAGTCCCGGTGAGAGAAAGGTCATCGGTTCGTCCTGCTGCCTCGACGAGCTGCGTCTCCTGTACTCAACTGTCAACGCTACCATCAACCCATGTAACGACATCTTCGCCTATGTCTGTGACAGCTACGAAAGAAATGTGACCCCGGGATCTGTACGCGATATACGCCTACGCGAGGAGCCGGCCCGCTACTTGCCTTCCAGCACGGCGGCGGGCAAACTGATTAACAAGCACTTCCGAGTCTGCCTACGCGCCATGTCCAGGGCCGAGGAATTGGGACCCGAGACGGTGACGAGCCTGGCTGATTTCATGGGCCGCCAAGCCTTTAGGACCGATAGAGACATGCTTCGCCTTGTCGTGGAGATGACGCTTAAGTACAGCCTCGAGACGACCGTCCTCTTTGCGACTACCGAGTTGCGAGACATTTGGAAGAGACACTTGCCCGGGGAACGTCTGGGCGGAAGAGACACCGTGGTCGTCATAGCGTGCTCCATCCAGCTGAAAGTGAAAGGGCCTCTGGCGAAGCTGTACGCCCGCGTGCGACAAGAGGCCCTCGACGCCACAAACGCGGCGCTGTCGACCAACGTCACACAACGCGAAATCGAGACGCTCGTGCAAGACCTCAAGGACATCCCACGTAAACACGTTCTTTCAGAGAGCCCTCTAAGCGCGTTAACCGACATGGTTCCTACAGTGAGCACGAATGAATGGCAAACGCTTCTGGAGAGCATCATGGGAAGCCCGTCCAGCGACCGAATGTACCACACCTTAGTGAAAGATCTAAACCATCGGCTCGGTATACTTCTGGACAGAGCGCGTCAGCCCGCCACGGTCGCTTTTCTCCTGCTCGACGCAGCGTGCAATTTGCTCTGGAATGTATTGAACGTCAATCAAAAGGCGGCCGTGCAAGTTCGGTATTTTGAACGTTGCAAGAGGGAAAGCCAAACGCTGGTACCCCTCCTAGTCTTCAATAGGCTCCAGACGATCAGGTCCGCGACAGAGCGCACCGAGCAATTCCGCGCCATCTTCCATAGACTCGTCCACCTAGTGGCAGAAGCAGCGGCGCGCTTTTCTGCGCCAGAAGACGCCGAATCCGTGAAGCAATTCGTTCGCGGTATCCGCATGTACCTCCCGCGTGACATCTTCGACTTGGAGGCGCCTCTGCCGAAACTCGACTCTCGCTACGCGTGGAACTTCATGTCGTTGCAGGCGTCCAGGTGGACGGCTCAGCGTGTGCAGCTGCGCAAGGACGTTTCGCGGGATGCGGTCAAGGACAGCATTGAAACGAAGCACCTGGTCGTCCGTAACGCCTCCATATACGTGTCTGTGAGCCTGTTCACCGCGCTGAACATCTCGGACGATTTCGACCCCGTGGTAGCGTACGCCACGGTCGGCATGTCCCTTGCCGACTCACTCTGGCGCACCGTCTTCGCAGAGACATGGAGCCAAGAGACTAATCGTCTCTTCAACATCGTCAACGACTGCCGCGCTGCTTCTGGTAAGGTTTCTCCCAGAAGCGTGTTTAGGCACTCCGAGCTGAGCTTCAACGTCACCCTGGAGGCCGCTCGAGGCAAGCGCTGGTTTGACGAGTTCTCCGTGGACGGTTTCTTGACGGCGTCACGCAGTCGAGTGTTCTTCATGCTGCTGCTTTTTCACTACTACTGCCCCGGGCGAACCTATACATACGATAAAGTGAGAAGCGAGTCAAACTACCTCTATACCAACACTGAAGACTACCGCAATGCGTTCAGATGTCCACGGAAAGATGCGAGAGATGATACGATTGAAGCGTGCGTCGCGGACCGCATCAACGAAACCCGGCATTCAAAGTTGTATCCAACGAGCGAAACAACTGATCTCGTGAGGTTAATCTCAGATGCAGGCCTTTATGCGGAAAATTTCGGCTGACTGTGTACCTCGCTTAGATTTTGCCTCGGAAAGTTATGTAGTACCTGAGGCACATTTTTCGCAGGATAAACGCACAATGTTTAGCGCGTACTGTTTGCGGTTGTTCTTTTGCCGTTTTATTCTTTATCTGCTCAGCATGTCTATCCTTTGTGCTGTCTTTGTCGTGTTATATTCGCTTGGCTGATCTATTCTCAAACGGAGAAGGGCATGAATATGCGACATCGCATATTTTGCGCATACACTTGTTTCGGCTGCAAAAACTTTTTGGCTCAGAAGTGAAACCTGCTGTGCCAAGCAGTGTTTTTGTTGAAACATCTTAGGTTCAATCAGGAATGCCCTTGAATTTTTCATAGACTTCAACAAGTGTCCCGCGATTGCTCTTATTATCGTGCACCATAATTCAACGTTGGTACGTGTTAACGGGACAATAGAGCTGGAAAAATATTACATTGTTTTCGTAAGTGCATCTTCGCTCGCAAAAACGCCACTGGGCGCACTTCCACACGCGGTATATGCATGGCTTGCCAAGCAGGAGCCATACCACTGGTATACTGAGCAAATGATTCGCTGTGGTGGTGGTGGTGGTTTCGCGACTCGTAATAAGTGCCAGCCATTAAAGGTAAGTCGTAAACCAGCCACGTGATCGCAGATTGCTACGCCAACTAGAAAGCTTTGTTATACATGCAGTTAATGCGCGCTGGTTCCTGATGCCGCAGCTGCGAAAGGGTTCACAAGAAGCGCGGCTGGTGTGAGTGGTAACAAGTGCGTGCAGAACACTACGGCAACATTAATGAAGTGAAAGGATAGAATGAAGCGCTTTTCTATACCGATGCATCGCGAGAAGAAATGTATATGTATTAGACGTACGACAGCGTGCATACACTCCTTCAATTCCTGCTCCAACGGTATTCGAATGATGTGCCCCAGTGCGAATAGTGTGCTTTGATTGATTGTTCATTACTCTTAATGTCCAAACAAGAAGCAAAAAAATAATTGAACGGCAGTCGAAAGATAATGTCTATGGCTTCCATGCGTGTCGGTGGTACAGCATGAAAGCAAAGTGCTAATCATGTTCAGACGAGACGGAATAATGTGCAACTAATATGTGCCAGTCCCTTGTGTGTCCTTACGCTTCGCGATGCCTGCGTCTTTAACGACGTGAATTAAATGGGGAGGTGGGATGAGGGGGGGGGTGATTTCGAAGGGCTCTGAATACTCCCAGTAACTATGCGTGCGTGCACGGTATGTTGTGCGGGCGATCAATCTTTGGCTTGGTACCGACGTTATTATTCCTGCATAACAAAGGTTGCTTAGTTGTTAAGGGCAGCCGTTGTACGCAGTCGTTATCGACGCTGTTATGCTCGTGCTCGTCTGATCAAAACTGGCACTGGCGAATAGACGTACCATCAGATGTCGCAGTTCCCTTTCAACGTGTTTTGTGGATAGTTTATCATGAATAGATGTTCATATATACGGGCGAGCAAAATTTGTTGACTGCTCCGGACTGCGGCGACGTGCTGTGACCATGACGAGTGCCTCGTGTTTATGCCCAATTGTCTTCTCGGTTGTCGCATGCTGCTCGTCTGGATGTGCCTTATCGATCGCCGCGCGACAGGTCCGTATGCAAGGCCGTCCTCAGATAAGAGAAGGAAGATAAAAAATACAAAGAAAAGGAGGCGAAAGAAAACTTGGCCACTTGCGCGGCGGGTGACACTTCTTTCATGCGGGAAGGACAACCTCCTGCGGTCGGCGTATCGCGCGGCATATCGAAGCGTCGTTTCGGAGTCAGAGAAGTGTGCGCGCCAGTCTTCCTGGAAGGCCACCTTTGGCGAGCTGGCGCTGCTTTTACAGGCGGCGCTATTCTCTTGTACCGTTTCTGTCTTTGGCATAGCCGCATGTAAACGGTCTCATCTCTCGTTGTCGGTAATCCCGTCGAATCTACAGCTTGTAGCCACACCTATACGTTTACGAAGCTGCGGTGGCAAGCTTCGTTAACCTCGTAACTTCCATATCAGCGTCGACTAACCCATGCGTGTATAAGACGTCGCTAGAAAGCAAACTACGTATTTCTACTAAGGGTGGATGATGCTAACATAAACGCGAGTGTCATCGTCATCAGCCAACACCCACTGCAGGACAAAGGTCTCTCCTATATCTCTCCAGTTAACCGTATCCTGTGCCAGCTGCGGCCACGTTATTCCCGCAAATTTCCTAATCTCAACCATCTAACTGACTTTCTGTCGCCCTGTGCTACGCTTGCATTTTTATTCTTATTTCTTGTTCTTGATTTCCACTAGGATGATAGTAAGTCACGTTTAATGGTACTCGGGCGATTATATTTCTATTCAGATAACCTAACGTGTTAGTCATAAACCTGATGCCCTATGTACAACCAGCGGATCGCCGTTCCCGCTGTCTTCCTTTGTTTGGCGGGGCGGGCTGGGCAACATTATTTTTCTTCTCTTCTCTCTGCCCACACTAATATATGTCTTCCTTTGCTGCCAGAAAACAGAGGCCGAAGGACCTTGCAGGCAACTAATTTGAACAAACATAGCTGAACTATCATATTAAATCGCCACTGGAAAGCTGCATCTGCTCCGTGCTCATTTTACAAAAAAGAGCGTCGAGCCTTGAACAAGGATACTGCTCTAAGAGACCGGGACAACAGTCCTGTGAGTAATGCAGTCATAACAACTGTAAGTTGTAGTTGCTGTTGACCTCGTTACAAATGGCACATACCCAGGCGGGGAAACTGGGCAGGGTTTGGTGGTGACTGTGAAGGAAAATAACAAAGGCGATTGCGAGGAAAAGAGAGGCATGAGACGGAGAAGTAGAATATCGAAGCAATTGATGATGATGTCCTCAGTCTTAATAGCACATACCCACGGCGGGGGAATAATTGAGTCGCACAGTTGTGAGTCTGCGCGCGTCCCTCGTATACTTCCTCTTCTACTGTCCCTCTCTTAGTACAGCACACCTCCAGTTCAAGGTTCGGATGCACCAGCTAGTCCAGCTTGCCGCTCTGCTAAAGCGGTATTCACACGGGGGACCTCGGCGCGGAGGGACGGGGAGACGAGGCGCGCTACGTCACCGGCCGGCCAAACCCCTCCCCCGCTCCCAAATTTAGTATTCACACGGGCAGCGGGGAGCCGCCGCGGGGATCTAGACGCGCGAAGCGGCCGGGCGGCGTGGGAGGGGTTAAAGAAAGGGCCGGACGGCCGGTTTTGCTGTTCTTTGAATACAGCGAAGGCTAAAAAAAAATAATAAAGATTGAAGGGAGATAAGAGGGAAAAGAAACCGAAAAAGGGAAACAAACAGACAGTTCCCAGCACCGGAGCTGAATACACGTCGAACTTTCTGGCGCTAGAGGATCCAGAGCAGGAAATGGACGTCGCAAAAAGGCGCAAGTACGTGTTGTTGGCGGCTCTACTTGAAACCGAGGATGACGACGATCTTTTCAAGAAAAAGCGGCGGTGCTGGGTGAAGCCATGGATGCAAGAAAAGTCACTTGGTGTGCAGCACAGTCTGTATAACACGCTCCGTGAAGATGACCCGGACGAATACCAGAAACTGCTTCGTGTGCCGCATGAAGTTTTCTTGTGGATGCTGGAACGCATCAGACACCGGATTATTAATTTTTTTTTTTTTACAACAAAAGCCGCCATCTGGGTTTACCATGCTCAAGGAGCGGGGCTGTGCTGATCTGAGGAGGGAAAATGCCGACAGTCGAGGGGGGAAAAATTAGACGAAAAAAAAGAGATGCGTGAAAGATAGAAGAGAAGAAACTCTGAGAAGGTGCAGACAAACACAAAGACGACGTATGCCACAAAACGCATCTTGCTCTAACCAGTTCATAAATATTGGACTTCAAAAATGTTTTTATTAGTGCACGCATTCCTCTTCGTCCAACGTGCGCAAAATCCACGGTAAGAAGTAATACAGCTCCGTCGACAGCGGAGCGCCACTCACAGCGACCCCAACGCGCGCCCTGCCAAGTGCCGCCTAATCTCCCGGGGACGCGGGGACTGAACGTAGCGGCCGAGCGAACGGTCCCCTCCCCCGTCGGCGGCGGCCGCCGGACCAAAACCGGAAAACTGCGTCGCCGCGAGCACTCTCGAAGGCGTGACGTGTACGCAGCCGCCGTCAGTTCGGGAGGGATTCCATCCCCCGTGTGAATACCCCTTAAAGCACCGAGTCGTAGTTTTCGGCACTGCAACCTAAACAGCGACATCCGCCAGTCTGCTTACACGCGAAAGTCGTCAAACTTGCGTGACGACCAAATTTTCCACGAGAGCGCGTTTTCTTCGAACGGAAGCAACTTCCGTCTCCTCGCACTCCAAGGAGAGAAAACCAGTTTCGCATCCATCAAGCTCGACCTCCCCAACGGCAGAGAACAAGACATTTAATCCCCGCAGCCGCTCCTTTCGATTCCCACACATTGTCGACGTCGGCGCCTAATTCCCTGATCTATAAGCGACGGGAGCTGCCTCATCGCGGCGATTAGACGCATGGGACAATCCTCCGCCTCCGTTTCCACGCGGGCAGGCGGGATGGGCGAGCCTCGGCGCACGGACGTCCGGTCCTGTGTGGACGAGAAAAATTCTCCTCCTTCCGGCTTAGAGCACGTGCGCGCGCTCGTTTTCCTACGGCTCCGCCGAGCGGTCTCGGATCGGCTTGGCTGGCTGTATGGGTCGCCCGGCTGACCCGTCTTCCCCTGTATACCTATATGGCGTCTCAATTCGCCGTCTCCTCCCCGGGCCGGCCCATAGCGGGGTTCCCCCGGCAACGGCGCTTTTCACGAGATCGCGTGAATAGAGAGGGCAGGGCAGGGGAACCGCATCCGTGAAGTTATCGCGGTTCCGCGTGACACTTGCTCAAGAATTACTTTTAACACTTTTCTTTTTTTTTTCGTCATTTTCGCCGTGGATGTTTGAGCGAATCGGCCCAAACTTCGCAGCGCGCGAAGGCGGTTAGTGAGTGTCTTGATAGAATTTTTCCTCGCTTACAACTTTGCGCGCTTAATCTTGAGGCGACGTCGTCGGATATGTCCTTCGCGAGCAGCGGTAGCTGGTGCGTGGAGTCAGCGCCACGCCACATCACGCCCAAAAATCACGCGATTACTTTCTTTTCCCGGTGTGCATATTATGCTCGCTAGTGA